>NC_136995.1:17556311-17571311 GCF_032717465.1 Coenobita brevimanus
AGCTGCATTTCCAGGGACATTATGCTACATTTCCAGGGACATTTTGTTACATTTCCAGGGACATTTTGCTACATTTCCAGGGACATTTTGCTACATTTCCAGGGACATTTTGCTACATTTCCAGGGACATTTTGCTACATTTCCAGGGACATTTTGCTACATTTCCGGGGACATTATGCTACATTTCCGGGAACATTTAGCTGCATTTCCAGGGACATTTAGCTGCATTTCCAGGGACATTTTGCTACATTTCCAGGGACATTTTGTTACATTTCCAGGGACATTTTGCTACATTTCCAGGGACATTTTGCTACATTTCCAGGGACATTTTGCTACATTTCCAGGGACATTTTGCTACATTTCCAGGGACATTTTGCAACATTTCCAGGGACATTTTGCAACATTTCCAGGGACATTTTGCAACATTTCCAGGGACATTATGCTACATTTCCAGGGACATTATGCTACATTTCCAGGGACATTTTGCTACATTTCCAGGGACATTTTGCTACATTTCCAGGGACATTTTGCTACATTTCCAGGGACATTTTGCTACATTTCCAGGGACATTTTGCAACATTTCCAGGGACATTATGCTACATTTCCAGGGACATTATGCTACATTTCCAGGGACATTTTGCTTCATTTCCAGGGACATTTTGCTACACTTCCAGGAACATTTTGCAACATTTCCAGGGACATTATGCTACATTTCCAGGGACATTTTGCTACATTTCCAGGGACATTTTGCTACATTTCCAGGGACATTTTGCTACATTTCCGGGGACATTATGCTACATTTCCGGGAACATTTTGCTACATTTCCAGGGACATTTTGCAGCATTTCCAGGGACATTTTGCTACATTTCCAGGGACATTTTGCTACATTTCCAGGGACATTTTGCTACATTTCCGGGGACATTATGCTACATTTCCGGGAACATTTTGCTACATTTCCAGGGACATTTTGCAGCATTTCCATGGACATTTTGCTACATTTCCAGGGACATTTTGCTACATTTCCAGGGACATTTGGTTGTGACACGCTTTCCACCACGTCGGATAGATCTATAAGTCGGCTCAGGGAGAGGAGGCGAAATGGAAGGCTGGATTCTGTGATCAGTTATTCTGAGTGAAGGGGGGGGGAGGGGAAGTGGATGGAAGGGAGGAAGGAGGAGGGGGGAGTGGATGGAAGGGAGGAAGGGGGAGGGGGGGTGGATGCAAGGGAGGAAAGGGAAGGGGGAGTGGATGGATGGGAGGAAGGGGGATGGGGAAGTGGATGGAATGGGGAAAGGGGGAGTGGATGGAAGAGAGGGGGAGGGGGAGTGGATGGAAGGGAGGAAAGGGGAGGGGGGACTGGATGGAAGGGAGAGGGAGGAGATAGCGAGAATGGCGGAAGGAGGAGGGGGGCGAGTGGATGAAAGGAAAAAGGAGGGGGATAGCGAGAGTGGGAGGGCGTGGGAAGAGGATGAGGTAATGAAGAGGAATATGAAGTGTGACTGGCTGAAAGAAGACAGAGGGAGAAAGGCAAATGTGTGGGAAAAAGAACGAAGGGAAGAAAAAATAAAAAGTCTAGGTGAGCAGAAATAACAGGTGTGTAGCGAAGACAAGTGGGAGGTAAGAGTGAAGTACTGCGCAGGAGTGGGGAGAGGAGAAGTGGGGAGAATATGATATTAGAGGAAACAGTTTAAGTGGGGAGAGAGGTGAAGTGAATTGCTAAGAGAGGTTTGAGGAAAGGGGGTAATAGGAGACTGGGAAGAGGAAAGGAAGGAGAGAAGGGAGTCAGAGGAAATGTGGGTAATAGGAGAATGGGAGGATGAGAGGAAGTTGGAGGAAATGGGGTAGTATGAGGTGGGTAGAGGAGAGGAAGAAGAGGAGGAAGTAGGAGGAAAGGGGATGGTAGGAGAGTGGGTAGAGGAGAGGAAGAAGAGAAGGCAAAGATACCTAACACCTGCAGTAACGTCCTCCTCTTTACACGTCTTTGTTATTCTTTGCCTCTCAGTTTTTTCTTATCAAGTACCTAACATTAAAAATTGTAACCGTATTATTTCCTTTATCAGGTTTCGATTCATATATATCTTATCCTCTGTTTTAATGGCCAGTGTTGATAACCTGTACCTCAATATCTTTTTCATTATCCTGAGGCACCAATTATTATGAAATGATTCGTCCTTAGAAATATTTACCACGGATATTTCCCCCCAATATAGTTGGGTCTATTTCCAGACGTGTAATACCAGAACTCATTCATGATCGAGATATACTGTATATTCCAGGACTTTATTATTCTCTGTTGGGCTACTCAGTGTAACTCGGCTGTTTATGTGCGTGTGCTTTTCCCCGTCTCACCTTTAACCTTCCTTACATTCCTTTAAGATGTTAACGTACCCTGCCTTCTCCACCTCCAGCACACGCACCTGTATTTTTTCAAGTGATTCTCAGCATTTTGTGATATATGGAAGGATTTCGTCTCGATCTTTCCGTTGAGTTAGTGGTTTTCCTTGCCATGGTTGCATATTTTCCTCATTCGCTTTTTCCTCCACCTTGAGCCAACCTCACACCTACCGTCACTGCTTGGAAAGTAGGACAGTAGGAAAGAACAGAACAGAGGAAAAGAAAGAGAGGGAGAAAAAAGGAGATACAAAAATGTTAATTAATGACGACTGAGAAAAGCGATGCCTGAGGGAAAACATGAAGTAGGAGGAAGCAGAAAGACCAGGGAAAAGTTTATCAAAGTGAACTGGGAGAAAAGAAGTAAAGGAATGTGAGAACAGAACAAGAAAGAAGAAAACTTGGAAGAATAAGTGCTAATTACAGTGAAGTCGGAGAGAATTCGTAATCTTTTGCATCCATACCTTTGTCAGTTCTCTTTCTCTCCTTTCCACATTACCAATCTCCCCTCTATCCCTCCATCCGTTACCACCACTACTTCAACCTTCTTCCAAGTCATCTTGGTGCATCTTGTATCCACTTAGCCATCACTACGTCCCCGCCTGTCCATCCGTTCCATCTTTGTGTTTACCCCATAATCTTCACATATCCCTATATCGTCCATCCTATCTCTGCACCCCATCACCCCATCCCTGTTCCATCCTCTTCACTAAACCAGCAGGTAAAAACAGACCCAGTAATCTAGAGACAAGAGTAATTTCCTGTGTCTTGGCGCGCGCGCACGCACACACACACACACACACACACACACACACACACACACACACACACACACGCACACGCACACGCACGCACGCACGCACGCACGCACGCACACACACACACACACACACACACACACACACACACACACACACGTATGTATGTACAAAGTCAGCTTGTGTAGACCTGACAAGATCTCCTCACAGGTAGATCTAATCAGCAGTCAGGTGGATGGTTGTGGTGGTGGTGGTGGGGGGGGGGGGAAAGGGGTGGCAGATGGTACAATAACCACATAAGGAGTAATGAGATAGCCAGGTAGCGTAATGACAGTAAGCAAGTAGGGTTGTTATTACCAGATAGTTATCATCATCATCGTCATTATCATTATCATTCCAACTTCACTTCCTATTTGACCTAAGGATTGGGCAGGATCTGTAAGTACAGTACAAAAGCTTAGTTGCAGATCTATAAACACAGTGTGCAGTGAAAGAGGTTGGACGACAGTCATCATTCTTACCTCCACCTTGCAGACAAAACGATGAACACAAAAATATGGTTTATAACCCCTGTGGGATGGACATGGATAGATAAACAAATAGATACATAGGTAGGCAGGTAGGTAAGCAAGTAGGTAGGATGACAGAGACGGCTATAAAAACTTGAAGTGGTTGGTGCACACTAGACAAGGGAACTGCAATTTAACATCCATCTCCAGGGGTGTCTTTTAGGCTGAGTAAAGTCGTCTGTCTTTAGATGGAATGTGATACTAAGTTATAGGCGCCCCAGATGGAGAGTGTGGATCGTGTTCGAGCGAGCAGCGTTGCTGATTTTGTTATTTAAGCTAAAGAAGAGAAGTGTGCCATCCCATTTCCCTGATATTAAACTACTTTGTGTTGTGATACTGAGAATATTAAGGGAGACAACTGCTAATCTCTTCCCTTCCAGGAGTCTCACATTGCCTGAATGAAAATTAAGCAACAGACACAAGACAATAATAGCAAATGTCATGATCCTAAAGGAGGTATTAAGGCCACACAGAGCACACAGACCTAGCGGGCCCTGCGAGGCGGCCAGACCTTAGCCATAAGATAAAAAGTCTGGACCCCATTATCAGGACAGTAAAAACTCAATCAGACCTACGGCTCCCTCCTGCCTGCCGCCCCCTTCGGCAACACCACTGACAGGGAAAGCAGGGGAAAAAGTACCGGTACCTGCAAGATTTACTGACTGGTGTGTGTGTGTGTGTGTGTGTGTGTGTGTGTGTGTGTGTGTGTGTGTGTGTGGTGAGGGTGGGGGGTTGCAGGAGGGCGGAGGAGGAATGTAGGAGTAATGGTGAATGCTTCCGAGCAATTAGGGAATAAGGGTTAAAGTAAGATAGACTCTGCGGCAGCCGTTTTGTGTGTGTGTGTGTGTGTGTGTGTGTGTGTACTCAGTGGTCGCTGGCTTATCACATGGGTATGTGCGGTGGGGTGTGGTATGGATGTGGTAATGATAGTGGCAGTGGTGGTAGTAGTAGTATTGGTTGAAGTGTGGGTGCTGGTACCAAAGGCCAAGATCCTTTTATATTATATTTTTGCCGCCACCAGACTGTTGTAGGTAACTTTGAAGAGACCTGTAGTAGTGAAAAGAGTAACGCCAGGATAACGTGGCTCTTAACCCTCTGTAATTAATTTCAGTCGAGTACATTATCTTACTTTCATCTCTGTATAATATTCTAGCTGATTATTTTACAGTTTTATAGTTTTCTCGTGTGTTTGTCCACATCTTTCTTCCTCTTGATCCCTCTGTTTGTTCATTCATTCCTGGTCCTGTTGTTGTTCCTCTTGTAAGCACTTATTTTTCCTCTAAAGTTTTGTTTCCTCTTTTTCCTTCCCTAGAGTGAGACTGGGCAGCGACGAGGGCAATACTAGTGTGTAATTGGTTGGAATTTATGATGACGCGGTGGTAGATGGGGATGGTGGGGAGGAGGAAAAGGGGAGAGGAGAGAAGAGAAAGGGGAAGGGGAGAAGATTTGCGTAAGAAGAAGGGATGAAAACGGGAGAAGGACACGAAGGTAGGGAGAAAAGAGCTGAATAAAGATGGGGAAAGAGGAGGGATGAAGAAAGAAAGGAGTTAGGGATAGGGGAGGGGAGAAAAAGGGAAAGGGAAATGGGAGAAGTCGCGTAAAGGGAAGGGATGAGGAAAGGAGAAGGAAACGAAGGTAATGGGGAAAAAAATGAATAAAAAGGGTGAAAGAAGAGGGACGAAGAAGGAAAGAAGTTAGGGAGAGAGGAGAGGCAGGGGGAAACCGGCATGGAAATGATAGATTGGGAAAAGAATGGGAATGAAGTGGGAGAGCAATTAAAATTATTGGAGGGAGTGGTGGCGGAAAGGGAAGTGGAAGAGAAGGGAGGAGATAACATGAAAAAAGAAATAGAAAGGAAGGGAATAGGAAGATAAAGTAAAGAGGGGGGAACGACAAACACAGAATGTACAAAAAAAACAGGAGGACCCTTAATGTAGTGGCATTGCTGTGATGTGGTGTTGAGCGGTGACTATTTTGTTCTATTACACTCCTAATATTTTTTTTTTAATTAGAAGACGAATTTATCCACGGATAGTAAGATTTTCAGCCAGAGCTCACCATATGTACAGTACTGTATTTTCTGTAACGCCTAAGTATTTTATTCAGGTTAAGGGAGACTGCTTGGGCTACAGGGAGTGCAAGCAGCTTGCATTAAGGCCACACCATCTGGTCTGTGTGTCTGTGTAACTCGATATACTGTGTTATATCCCAGTGTTCTGTTACCTCTCTCCTCCTTTCTGGCTTTATTATTCTTCGTCAGCGTTCCACCAAGGTCTCCCCCTACCCACCCCCTCCTCCGTACTCCACACCCCAGATACCCACATTTTTCCCTCCCTCTTTAGTCTTCCCATCCCTTCCCCCGCCTCCCCACCCCGCGCCCCTGTCGGCGTGGCCAGTAATTACTCGTCTCAGCCCGTTAACCGCGGTGATTAATGCTGGTTTTCCATCGATGAACCGTGTCATTATCCTGTTAGTGTTCGTTAGCTTATCCGCCTGGTGGTATAACGGCGCAGTAGCAAATGCCAACAGGGGAACTGGCCTCGTCATCTACCCCTAACCCTCACACCTCAGTGGGTTTGTCAGTGGCGAGAACAACCGTGTGGCGTTAGCGAAAGTAAAGGAGATAAATCGTCCCCTGAGATTTAAGGCTTAGAGGAAATATTTTATATATATGAAACGACGATAATCAAACCTCTTCTGTGCAAGATGGAGATAGTTCTAATATATACTGAACTGGATCATCATCATCGTCGTCGTCGTCGTCACCGCCACCGCCGCCACCACCACCACCACCACCACCACCACCACCACCACCACCACCACCACCCAGTCCTGATTCCCACTAATTCCTGTGATGGTAAGAATCCAGCAACAGGAACAAGACCAGCTTCTAATAATTATATAATCCCATCGTCATCCGTCTCCATCAACATTTAACACCATCATTAGTATCATTATCAAAACAGTAACCCATTATTCTCTGTTGCCTTTAGTACATGTAGCTTCCATGAGAGAGAGAGAGAGAGAGAGAGAGAGAGAGAGAGAGAGACAGACAGACAGACAGACAGACAGAGACAGAGATAGAGACAGAGAAACACTGGAGGAAGTACTCGTAATGTATAAATGAAGAAAAAAAATAATGGTAACAGTGGGTCAGAACGAAACTAATGGAGGCAGAGAAAAAGTAAAGGATGGTGAAGTGAGCTGGGGAGGTGAACTGGGGAAGTGAGCTGGGGAGGTGAGCGAAAGATAATAAAACTGAAAGAAGGGGAGAGGAAACTTATGAATGTAAAGTTTATCAGAAGGAACCCCGAGGCTGGGAAAATGAAGCAGAAAAAGTTTGATAATTTGAAACTTTTTACACACACACACACACACACACACACACACACACACACACACACACACACACACACACACACACACACACACACACACACACGCAAGAACCGTGAAAAGTTTAGACAGTTTGGAGAGCAAAAACAACTGAAGCGATATTGGAAGCGATTGTCCTCATCTTAGCCAGGATCAGGACACACAAACGCACTTACGATCCATTCCCTGTCGTAAGTGAGATTTCGATATGCAGGAGGGACAAGGAGGCTGTAAAATCTTCCTCTTTGTCCAAACTTCATCACTAAATCTTAAGTTACGGCACGAGAATTACAGCAGGTTATAACTGCTTCAGGAAAATCTTGGAAAGGAGTGCAAATTTTTCCCTTGTCTAGTTCGTACTATAAAAACATATCTAAGTTGTGACAGGGAATCGGTCGTAAATATGTGTGAAAATGAGATCCCATAATTTTAACGATATTGGGAGAAAAAAAAAATCAGTGTTAATGGGGATGGGTAAAAAAAATAAATAATAAAATACAGCTTAAGTAACTCAGTTGCAAATACAACACCTATTCGTACTTATCTTGCTCTGTTTTATTTTTTTCGGTATGTTCTCCATTTTTTCTACATTCTTTTCATAGATTGTCAGCCTCATTGCTTGGTACTTTCTCTTCTGCCTCCCTCTAATCAGTTCATCTCTAGGCCTAGTCGCTCACCCACATTGTTTTCTTCCCCCCAGTTTTCCATTCTCTCTCCCTTCCACGTCATCATCTTCTATGTGTATCCTTGTCAGTATTGTCGCTCCATCCTTCCTTTCTTGCATCGCCATCCCTCTGCATTTCACACTTTCCATCTCCCTATTCTAGCCCTTCGCCACTATACAATCTCATCTACCTCTTCTTCCCTCCGTGTCTTTTCTTCACTCCACTTAACCCTCTTCCCCGTTTTTCTTCTCTTCATCCTCTTTCTTCTCTCCCCTTCCTCCATCTCCCCCCTTCTTTACCTCCCCCAGCCTCCAGAAGGGCACCATCAGACGTGGTTGTGGTTCCCTAACTTGACTTTCTCAGACTTATGTTGAAGAGTTTGCTGTGCTCCTCTTTCTAACTCTCTTTCTGTCTGCCTGTCTGTCTTTCTATCAGGTCTTCCTTCCTTTCTTTTGTTTCATTCATTGTTTTTCGTTTTATCTTTCTTTTTTCCTTCTTTTTACAATGTTATGTTGGAAATTCTCTAGCTGATCCTCCTTCAACCCTTTCTTACTTTTCCTCTTCCGTAGTTCCTTTCTTCCTCTCTTCATTCCTTCCTTCTTCCTTTCTTCCTTCCTCCCTACCTTTCCTTTCCTCTACTTTTTCTCTCCCTTCCTTCCTTAGTTCTAGTCTCTCAACATTTGGATAAGAAATTTAAACGATAAGGCAGAATTAGCAGTGCAGGGAGGAAAGAAGGGTAAATTCAATGTGACAAGTGTCCAGAGAGCCAGAGGAGAGAGAGGGTTTAGGGGTGAGACAGAGAGAAGGACACGAGAGAGAGGAAAGAAAGCAAGAAAAGTGTGGAGAGAAGAGGGATGAGGGAGGGAGGGAAGGAGAGAGGGGGGAGGAAGGGAGAGAGAGAGAGAGAAGGAAGGGAGAGAGGGAGAAGTTTGGGCGATGCTTCTCCTGGGAGGTATATACATTGGAGTGATACCTGACTTTCTCCCTTTGTCTTTTCTTGCTGTCTGGTGACCTTCTGTATTTCTTTTTCTTGGCCTCTTGTTTTCCAGTACAGGATTGTCTTCAGCCTGTGGACGTCTATTTAACTAACACTACAGGATTTTCTTCAACTCATGAAAGACGCCTCAGCCATAGGGGCAGAAGCAGTTTATAAATACTTAATGCCTCCTACACCTTGTCTCAGCAGCTGTTTATTGCCCACACACCTTTTGCTTTCCCACATCACCCTTCCTTTTTCTTTTCTTGACATTTTTCCCTCATGTTTTTCGTATGTGTTTTTTCTTCCCAGTCTGCATTTTTTTTTTTTTTTTTTTTTTTTTGTAGTTCCTCTCCTGCCTTTTCCATGTTTATTTATTAATATTTATCATGTTTTGCTTCCTCTGATCTTTTTCTCCGACTTTTTGCGCTCTTCCATTTCTTTCGTTCTTCGATATATATCCCATTGTTCACTTTTTTACACTCCTTTTCATGTTTTGCCAGACGGGGGCCTCCCTCAGCACAAAAAAATCATTTGGCCGCTTAAAAAAAATAAATAATTAAAAAGGCCTTTGCTGCAGAGTTAATATTTTTTCCAATTTGTACTTTTTTTTTATTTTTATTGTCGCTGCCTTTCCTATGTGTCCGTCGTCTTTCTTTCTGTTTCCTCTCGTCTCACTCACCTTTCAGGCTCTTCCATCAGCACCTCTCTCACATGGTTTACTTTTCCTTTGTCTCGACTTGTTTAATTACAGTGATATCTGACCGACATCCTTTTGTACTGTTCCTTCCACATTCTACCTCTTACATATGACTGCCCAATTTTTCGTCCATCCATCCATCCATCTGTTCATTCATCCATCACCCATCCATCCATCCATCCATCCATCCACTTATCCCCCAGCCATGGTGTGGTGTGGTGGGTGGGTCAGTGCAATTGTCCACATCCCTCATAACTATTTCAGTTCTAAGACTGGCTCCCCCACACTCCACCAGTCTCCACACTATCCCAGGTGACCAGTGACTGGGATAGGAATGCTCTCTCTCTCTCTCTCTCTCTCTCTCTCTCTCTCTCTCTCTCTCTCTCTCTCTCAACGGAAGAGAGAGAGAGAGAGAGAGAGAGAGAGAGATTCAGCCATACGAAGTTGATGAGATAAATGCCAAAAAATAAAAAAAATAAAAAATAAAAGCATGATCGAAGAAAAACTGAAATGGGAAGATTAACATGACAGAGGTTAATGCAATTGGCTTTAGGTAATTAGTTTTTTTTTTTATTTCATATAACGTAAAGCTGCATATCTAGGCCACCTTAAAATGGCATATAATTATACATGTCCCGTATAATTTCCAGTATAGGTTTTCTCAGGAGAGGGATGCAGTTAATATTTGCTTTCAGATCAAGAAAAAGATTATATTAACATTTTGATATTCGGCAGAGCCAATCAGTGAATTAAAAAAAAATGTGTAATTTTTTTTTTCTTGTCCTTCATTTTTCTGGCGTTTGTGATGAGGGTGAAGGATTGATAAGATTATCAGCTGTTAGCGTCCCTGATGTCGAATCCATTACTGGTTGTCGATCCGTCCTCAGTGATCCGGGATGAGAGAGAGAGAGAGAGAGAGAGAGAGAGAGAGAGAGAGAGAGTGACGGTCATTTATAACAACGATGTCGGGAATGGTGGTAGTGAAGGGGGAGTGAGGAGGTAAGGCTAAGGGGTTGGGTGTTGAAAGAGGGAACGAGTAGAACGTGAAGGAAGGTGGATTGGGAGTGAAACGAGCGGTGTTGAGGGGGGAATGTGTAGTGTGTAGCAGTGAGGAGGGAATGTGTAATGTGTAGCAGTGAGGGGGGAATGTGTAGTGTGTAGCAGTGAGGGGGGAATGTGTAATGTGTTGCGGTGAGGAAGATGAGGTAGATGGGGAGTGGAAAGGTTGACCAGGGAAAAATATAAAAGAAATAGGGATTACTGTGAGAACCATTCAGTAATTTGCCATCATTTGTGCTATGTTCTTACCCCCTGCAGACAGTTTTTCTCTGACTAATAGTTAAAATAGCAACCCTTTGTAGTGACCAGCATGGAGACTGGATTGATTGAACCACGTGGAAGGGAAGAAAAGGTGCAGATGGAAAAACAGTTAAGTCGAAAGAAAGTGCTAAAAAATAATATGAATGAGGCTGTAGGAGTGAATGAGGAGGCATATTAGGGTGTCAGGTATGAAGGAAGATAAGTGTGTAATGTAATGGATGAGGAAGGTGGTGAATTGGCGGTGAAGAGCTTTATATATATAAGCTGAAATAAATTGGATACAGCCATTCATACCAGCCAGGTGGTATATTATTGCCTGCCTCCTAACACACCATGCATATTACACCACCGTCAGCTTCTCTTGTTAACGATATGGAAGGAAAATGTCTTGGCTTTATAAAATTCTGTTCCGTTATATAATGATGATGATAATAGTAGTAGTACCGGTTGTAGTAGTAGTAGTAATAATAATAATAATAATAATAATAATAATAATTTCTAGGAGGCAGAAGCTGTAGGTTGATGTAGATTAGACAGGTTGGTAGGGTCTTATATATATATTTTGTTTATTGATATTAATGGACTGCTAAGGTGATAGAGTAACGCGCTACTCATTGATATGTAAGTACTTTTGGTACATAATATTACATGAAACAGGAAAAGGAAGAGGGAAAAAAGAGAAGAATAACATCGGAAGTTCTCTGGTAAAGGAGAGAGAGAGAGAGAGAGAGAGAGAGAGAATGGCTAGTGTGCGTGTTAATGTGCGTAATAACTCCCATAGACTCAAACAGTGTATGTGGATGGGTTCTGTGCGTGTGCGTTGTGTTCCTGGGAATCATTTTGGAGTAGGGTTATTGTAGCAGTGTGTATGGGGTATATGTGTACAGTGTATGTACTGTATATATATATTATGTGTATGTATATCCTTGTGTGCGTTTGTATTTGTAAAGTATGTGAGTGTTTGACACTTATGTGGTGTGAAATACTGCCGTGTTCTCGACGGAGTGGGTGAGAACGAAAGCAGGGCTGGCTGGGGAGAGAGAGAGAGGGGAGGGGGGGGAACGTTGGGAGGAGAACTAAGAGTGTGGAGTGGGTGGGAGGGATGGCGTGGGGTGATACCTATGTCGTATTCTCGTAGACAAAGAAGGGTACGTAGCGCTTATTCTTTAGGGATTTAGACATCACACCTTTATCCCTCTTGTATGTTGTTGATGCATTCTGAGCCGAAACTTTAAAAATGGCTGCCATATAAATTAGTATACATTAAGGAGAAATATGTTATAAAAATCATTAATTAGGCAAGTGGTAGGAAGTCTTCTGTCATCAATACTATACCTGAGCCAAAATGAAGGTAGGCTATGGACCAACGCTACACCATGTTTACACTAACTTGGTCTAAAATCGCCATCTTTTCGCCGTGAATGCTGAATTGTAACATGGAGAAGTTCTGGTAAAAGGATGTAGAGTCGTAGTAATGTCCATTTCTGCTGCTGAATTGCGTGAAGTAAGTTGCGAAAAAACGAAAATCTGGGCCAAGTTGTTGTGAAAGAACTACAATATAACGTTTAATTTTACTAGGCATGTGTAAAGCATCGAGAAAAGGTTAATATCTTCATTATAGTGTCATACCTCATTACTGTAACAACGAAAACTTTATTACGGTAGATGTTAGACTTTTTCGTTCAAGTGCAAATGTCTAGTTTTGAGAGACAGAGAGATATACGATATAATTCCCTTTAATGCTCTTATGACAGGATTTCTCAGCTAAATAAAATCGTCTTGTGCTGTGTCCTGGGTAAACTGCCACAGTGCATCCATGTCAGTGAGGGTTTATCGCAGGTCAGTGTCCCTTGGGCGGGTATGAGTTCTCAGCGAAAAATAAGTCTTTTTTTAACCAGAATAATTAATCTACAGTATGAGTCCAGGCAAGCAACAGGGTTAAGGTTTTATTATGTCAGCCTTCCCATCACAACCCTGATGGGGCTGTCCAAGGACTAGTTTTACTCAGCCATTTATATTACCAAAATACTCAGTTTATGACTCACAATTTGATAGGTATGCAAGCAACTATTACTTTTGAGGTATTTGCGCTTATTCCAAGAGCACAGCACTATGTGAAGAGTTTTATCACTCATGGAACAGTGTGAGGAATGTTCGATGATCGTGGAAAAGTTAACGTTTGAGAACATTAATGATAGTAGCGATATGAGATCAAGTAGCAGATAATGAAACTATTTAGTATATATATATAGCAGGCGTGTACGTGAGATATATCAAAGACAGAAGGGTTTGCTGTGGAGTGTGGGCAGCCTTGCCATATGGTCGTGAGAGCATTTAACAGAGGCGGGAGGGTGGAAGATGAGAAGGTGCGGTGGTTCATAAGCTCTTTCTGCCCATTCCTCTCTGTGATGTCACTGAGGACCGCACAGGTGAATTACTACATTAAGACAGTAACTCGCACAGAGGATGTTCCTCACATTCCAATCAGTATTTACGGCAGGTAAGGCGATGTCATTGATTTACTGAATTTATGGCAGTCGTCGTGCCTTCAGACGCATGTACATACACTTTACGGTGCCTCCATTTGGTCATTGAACCACAGTTTTCAAGCAGTTATGCAGGACAGTGCGCAGGAATAATGTCTTGGTATGAGAGAACTGGGTACAAAATGTAATGCGCGCGCATCGATTGCTCGTTTTCAAGGTACCCCCCCCCCCTTGGTCTTTAACACACGCTAAATGGTGTCATATTGCATTTTCATAACTTTCAAAATATTGGTGTATTATTTTCAGCGTTGTTGCATTAAGAGTGGTAGTGTTCATTATGTGCTGTGGTCAGCGAATATGTCCAGGTACAAAGTAAATCATGTCTTGACACAATATTAATATTTGCAATAATTAGTACCAGTCAACGCGTAGCATGTTATACGCTACATGAGTGTGCATACCAAGGAATGTCGGGCATAGCAAGATTATTGCTCCATAATATCGTCAATGCTTGCTTCATAAAAATTATCTACCGTAGTTCCCTGTATCTAATAAGTAGTGATGCTTTGACGCGGCCCTGCTTTCATGATGCACGCAGCATAATAAACAACAGCCTGGACTAAAGACTGAGGGGCACCATGTGATACTCAAGCTAAGCTACTGTCATATTCCTCTCTTAATTAAAACTCCTTTTTCATGGAGATCTTGAATCATGGGAACATTATGCAGTCTCCCTTCTCACAAAAGCATCCTAGTTACGACAGAGGATTAACCACAAGTGTGATAATCAATGTGCAGTGTGTGTTTATCCCTGCCTGCACCTGTTCACTCCACACCCGCCCCGCCACCACTGAACGCAACACCACCACACCACCTCTCCCACCACGGCCAGGTTCACGTTGCCAGATTTCTTCGCCAAAATATTATCCACACCACCATAATATTCTCTAATATGGCTGTCCTTATTGTCTTTGAACATACTGAGGGGCCTGGCGCGACTGTTAATATGGCCGGCATGCATAGGTTAGTAAATAAGAAGCGCGTTGACTGATCTCTGCGATAAAACCTTGTGAACTGGATATGGTAGCGCTGGCAGTGACGGGGAGTTTGGAGGGTGGGGAGATATATGTTGCCTGGGGGAGGGCTGAAGGTGGGGAGATCTTTATCAGCATAATAAAAGGTTCGTAGGCACCCTCCATATAACCTACCCCATACACCTATATCACCATCTTTCTTTATCGCATAGTTCATAAGCCTACCCTCTCTAACATACCTTCCTAGTAAACACAGTAGCCTATTATAAATGATATCAACCTGTCATTGGCGATTCACTCAAAACAAAGGTGTATATATCACTGACCATTACGGCATGTATTCTTCACTATACAGGTATGGGAGACCTCTTGAACTGCCTAACACTAAAACAAAATAACAATAGACAGGAGGATGCACGCAGAGGTTAAGAGTAATGTCATCATAGTGAGAGGAATAGAGATGGCAGAAAATGAGAGAGAGAGAGAGAGAGAGAGAGAGAGAGAGAGAGAGAGAGAGAGAGTAAGGATAAGGTGTGGGCTAAGAGGAGTGAGAGTAGCAAAGGAGATGATGGAAGTTTATTGCTGTTTGGTTAAGTGGATTATCTTTTATGACTCTCTCTCTCTCTCTCTCTCTCTCTCACACACACACACACACACACACACACACACACACACACACACACACACACACACACACACACACACACACACACACACACACACACA
>NC_136995.1:17576311-17588811 GCF_032717465.1 Coenobita brevimanus
GATGATGGTACTGGTTAAGTGGTAAAGAAGTGGACTGTTGGTCGTATGGTCATGAAAGCCACAGACATATCGTAAAAACACTGCAAATATCAGTACACCAATCTTAGATGAGATAACCCTAGCATATTTCAGTTTAGAAGGTACAGCAATATTGATACGAATGGAACTAAAGCATGTATAGATTGTGGGGCATTGCAGGAACTCAAGGAAAGAACTGCCTTTCATGTGTACAGAAACGAATGCATACAGACAGTAAAGGAATATATGATAATAAAAATGAAAGGCTAAATAATAAAACTGTGAAGATAGGAGGGGGAAAAGAGATGAAAGGAAAGAGGTGAAAAAGGTGGCCTGGGAAACGATGAAGAGGACAGGCGGGGAAAAAGGCAGAGCGGGGGCAGCTGACTTATATGGAGGGGGAGCAGAAGAGGTGGCGAGAGAGAGAGAGAGAGAGAGACGTGAGATAAGATCAAAAGAGGCAAGGAGTCTATCTCTGCTTCTCATTACCGCTTTTAACTCACACACACGAAGGTCAGATGAGAGGGACGGGGAGTGAACGGAGGAGAGTTTGAAGTCATTAGCAGGTGGGAGGGTGGTGTGTTGTGGGAGGCATGGGTCGTTACTGAATAGGGACGAAAGTGCGTGAAGGTCCATTTGGCCTCAGCCTCTAGATATAAATACTGTACTTTTCTTTAATAACTATACTGCGATAAAAAGAATTCTCTGAGGGAAAGACCATTCAAGTCTAGATGGTTGGGAACAAAGGGCGTAGAAGATTCCCTAGCACTTTTTCCTTACGGACTTAGTTTTACAGGCGATTTCCTAGCACTTTTTCTTTAGGGACCTTGTTTTACAGATGATTCCCTAGCATCTTATCTTAGGGACTTGGTTTGTATAGAAGATTCGCCAGCATTTCACATATTCCTGAGAGACTTGGCAGGAATTGATGATTGCTCAGCACTTTCTCCTTTGGGTCTAAATTTGTATAGAAGATTACTTAGCGCTTTTTTCATAGGGACTTAGTTTATTGCACCTTAATAGGCCTTGGTAAGTAATCGATCTTTTTAGCGTGACTTTGCCTAAATATCACACAAGATAGTTCCAAGTACAGAAATAACCTTGTAAGCAGGATGCGCTGTATCCATTTTACTCTTAACTTGGCCTAAAACTGCCGTCTCTTCATCTAGAATACAGAATTGTAAGAAGGGATTAGCACTAGAAAACGGTGCCGGTCACGAAGAAGTGCTATGGAAGGAATGTAGAGCCATAGTAATGTCATGTTCTGCCATTGAGCTACGTGAAATAAGCTGCAAAAGGACAATTATC
The DNA here is from genome assembly GCF_032717465.1 of Coenobita brevimanus. NCBI lineage: Eukaryota > Metazoa > Arthropoda > Malacostraca > Decapoda > Coenobitidae > Coenobita > Coenobita brevimanus. Next base: position 17,577,638 of record NC_136995.1, read on the forward strand.
TGGGCCAAGTTAAAGTAAAAAGAATAGGGAGCCTTCTTAACCCACGCGAATATTGTTATTGTTGAAGTACGGTCAATTATACAAGGTGGTCCATATATTACGCAACACAGTGGTCTTGTGTTGCGGGTACGGCTCAGGCAGTATTAGCGTTGTCTGCTCTGTATCATTTCCGACTTCCTGTAACCCTTGTCATGGCGTATAGTGTCTGCTTTTTTACGTCCACAGACTGCATTGTTCAGTAATATTATCAGGAAAGCAAAATGTCTTATCTCAAAAGCACACTTGGCCGTCCACGCTAAACACAAAATTCGAGAACACCTGTACTTTTCGTTTTTTCTGTAATACTGTTATAATTTCCTCACCTTTACCTGTTCACCATAATGACGCAATTTTCATATATATTCGTGTTACCGCCAGACAAATTATACTGCCGACAGAACCCTCATAATGAAAAGGTATTATAATTTACCCATTTTATTTTGCTATTTTTGCGTAATTTTTAATGCGGCTTTTTTTTTTTTAATGCTGTCATTATATTTCACATTCACTGTACTGTTTCGTATACCAGGTACTCTTCTTTATGCTGATAGTAATTGTCGCTTTCAATTTGCGTTTTCCTTTTTCCTGTGCTGAGGATGCTTGGTCACTTTTTTTTTTTTTGAGGGGGTGGGGGTGGGGGTGGGGGGGATGTGTGGTCATTTCCCGTGGATCATTAGGGAAAAAACTGCCAGAGCGTGTGTGTGTTTCAAAGGGACATTTTCCGAGTGGCTTTGTGTCCGCCCGCTGGAATAATAATGGGTTGTGTGTGTGTGTGTGTGTGTGTGTGTGTGTGTGTGTGTGTGTGTGTGTGTGTGGGAGGGGGCAATGAGGGAGGAGGTGGGGAGAGGTGTGGGGTGATGCAGAATGGTGGATAGGAAAATTGGAAATGTAGGGAGATTGGTAGGAATACAGGAGTACATTATAAGGGAATGCAAACTGTTTCTACTGATCTTCCGAAACACACACACACACACACACACACACACACACACACACACACACACACACACACACACACACACACACACACACACACACACACACACACACAAACTGAATAATGCCGTCACACCCTCCTTGAACGAGATAGTGTGTTTAGTAGATTATTATTATTATTATTATTATTATTATTATTACTCTTCAAGTGGTGAAACGCAACGGTATATGACGTCATTGTTTATATGTGTGTGGGAGAATTGCTGGGACTCAGGGAACGGGCTAACTGGTCTAGGTGCAGAGTGGGGAAGGCATAAACAAAAATATAACGATCTGGGATATACTCTTAACCAATTACAGTAAGAGAAGAAAAGGAAATAAAAAGGACGGAGGAGCAGCATGGGAGAAGGAAGGGAAAACGAATAATATTATGGTAGACCACAAAAGGGAGGTGAAAAGTGTGAAGAAAAGAGAGAAAGAAGGTAGAAAAATGGAGAGGAGTCTTGCCAAAATGGTTGGGTGGAACAGAACATATTATGCAGGATTTTCTTGTAATGATACCCAGAAAGAGACCACAGATTTCCTCCCCAGACCACAAATTTCCTCCCCACAGAGAGAGAGAGAGAGAGAGAGAGAGAGAGAGAGGTCAGACCCTGCCTCCCATAAATGCAAAATCCTCTATACACACACCATCGCACGCCCATCACCTCCACCCACACCTCAGGGCGAACACTTTTTTTTTAAAGATTAGTTAAAGGTGGGTATTTGAGGTGATTACCCTTGACATAACAAACCTTTACCCCAAGTGTGGATAGTCCACCTCAGAAAGTATGTGTTCACTGATAATATTGCATTTTAGTACGTGCGTTTGGGAACACTGCTGAATTAACCATATACACACCCATATATACAGAGAGAGAGAGAGAGAGAGAGAGAGAGAGAATACCTATACGTAGGCATACCACATTTAGACGATAGAATTACAGCTAGGTAGACACATAGAAACGTCTGCCTTTCTTTGAGACGAGAGAAAATCTTGAGTGTAACATTTTCCGTCTGTCCCATGTTTCCCTAATATATCTGGAGGTTTAGGTAAAGTGTGTGAGTCTTGCCTGGGTAAACATGGGTGAATAAAAAATGTTATGGTTTTATGACAGCCAGCCACGTTTATGATCACCTCACCGTTATGTACCTGGAATACCAAAGTGATGGAATTTATGCATATGGCGTTTGTGTGTGTGTGTGTGTGTGTGTGTGTGTGTGTGTGTGTGTGTGTGTGTGTGTGTGTGTGTGTGTGTGTGTGTGTGTGCGCGTGCGTGCGTGTGCGCGCGCGCGTGTGACTACCTTCAAAGTCTCTTCGAAATAAAATAAATGTAGTTTTGAATGTTGGGGAGATATGTTTTGTGTGTTTGTGCATATAGATTATTTTTCAGATAGACCTACTGTAGGTAGATATTTATGAGAGGCTGCTGTAATTGCAGCACTGAAAGATCGACAAAGAATGGTGGCCAGATGTTAGCCTTGTAGCCAGTGGAATAATAGTTGCATAATTATATGGTCATCACCAGTATTACATCCACATCAGGAGTACCGCCATATTACACTGGCTGAGGACCACTGGCAGGGAGAGGTAGGAGGAAGGAAAGACGGAGGGAGGGAAGGAGTGAAGGAATGGGGGCACGAAAAGCATAAACTAACAAAAAGAAAATGTTAAGAAATTGACACCTGACATGATTATTTAAAAAGAAAAGTGTAGAAATTTAAAGGTTGTGAAGACTGTGAAAGCCTTTTTTTTTTTTTTTTTTTTTTTTTTTTTTAATAGAAAGTAATGGAGGGACCTAGTGGAAGATTTAAGAGAACAAAAACACCAGTATGCTTATCGTTATACAGGGTTATCATGGGATGTTGATAAAGATTGGCGTATAGTATGTTAAAGACATAAGAGATCACATATAATTTTTGTTTTGGGCACGGTAAATCGTGAGTATATCGGGTGACAGGTAATAACATCAACCATCCCCGCACATGGTGACGTCTCGTAGTAAAGCCATCGTCTTTCTCTTATTGCTTCAGTGTCCATCGTCCTTCTCTTATTCCCTCAGCGTCCTTCGCCTTTCTCTTATTGCCTCAGCGTCCATCGTCTTTCTCTTATTGCTTCAGCGTCCTTCGCCTTTCTCTTACTGCCTCAGCGTCCATCGTCTTTCTCTTATTACTTCAGTGTCCATCGTCTTTCTCTTATTGCTTCAGTGTCCATCGCTTTTCTCTTATTGCTTCAGTGTCCATCGCCTTTCTCTTACTGCCTCAGTGTCCATCGTCTCTCTCCTATTGCTTCAGTGTCTATCGCCTTTCTCTTATTGCTTCAGTGTCCATCGTCTTTCTCTTATTGCTTCAGTGTCCATCGCCTTTCTCTTATTGTTTCAGTGTCCATCGCCTGTCTCTTGTTGCCACAGTGTTAGGCCACTCTCGCCTCACCCAAACATATTCCAGCCCCTTCCAGGCCTGTCACAGCCATCAGTGCCTCCCCTCGTTCCACACGTCCTCACCCTCATTTCTGGCCGTAATTCTTCCTCCCTCACTCACACCCACACCCTGCCCCTTCACACCCAGCCCTCAATATTACCTTCCTTCACCATCGATTTCCCCTCAGTTATGTCTTTCAGTTTTACACGTATTCATAGTTTCTTAATGGGATTTTTGTTTATGTTTCTGTCCACAAAGCGTTGTATGCTTGGTATAGCCGTCTGTCTCATACGTCTGGAGGTGCCGGCGGTCGGTTGCTTAGCACATTTGTTAGCCACACATTTAGACGAGTTAAATTCCAGCTGGGACGGAAATGTAAGTGGGTACAGTAGTGTGTCCTTGCATATGTTCTTACATGTTTGCTCCATGCTGATGCTCCGTCGATGGCATATACAAATTCTGTCCCCCACAGATAGTTACTTCAACATTACATCTTCACATGCGTCATTCACACCTTTACCTGTGTATGAAACGCTGGGTGGGAGTGGGTCATTACTCCAGCGATAGAAATGGTGCCTCTCGGCCCCATGGGTCAGTTGCCCCTCAGGACCCGCCAAACAAAACTTGAATGTGAATAGTAGGGCTGCCGTCCCTACCAGGCGAGTGCAGCCCGGCCGCTACAGTTCTCACTGGTACAAAATATGACTATACAGTACTTATGTCTGATTTCCCATGTCCATCCTCTCCCGCTGTTTCTCTCTTTACCTTCCTCTTTACACGTTTGGCATTGAAATTTTGTTCTTAGTTTCGAGCTGGATACATTAATAAATATATATAATTACATGCCATTTCTGTACTGGAGAGAGAGAGAGAGAGAGAGAGAGAGAGAGAGTTTATGGAAAGGAAAAAGGGTGGGGAAGGAAATGGCGTGAGACGGAGAGGCAGGAGGGAGGGAGGGGTGGAGGAAGATTGTGCAGCTTTATGGGTGTGTTGTGAGGGAGGGAGGGGCGATAAGGGGGACATTAAATAAAACAGGCAGAAAACACCAAGGCAGAAGAATAGCTTTTATCTCAGCCTCGTCATAAGAACCAGGGATTATGTAGGTGTTGGTGGATCATGCAGAAAAATGGCACTTTGAACGTTTCTGAATATATATTAATTAACCTGTTGATATATATACCTTTTTACTATATATTGCCACCGCATATAGAGTAGTTTGGTAAGTGTACATTCCTGTGGTTATAAATATGTACACGTGCATACATATACCAAAATACATTATAAAAACTGAGTGTGTCATATTTTTTTCAATACTCAGGTTTCTGTAACTCACCCTTGGCTGAATGAAATCGTCTGACGTTAGCTGGAAGAGAACACTGCACACACACACACACACACACACACACACACACACACACACACACACACACACACACACACACACACACACACACACACACACACATCAGCAGCATCACCTCCCATTAGATACACAGCAGCACACAATAGCCTCACACTGGGAGGTGACGTGAATGACAAGTGTGAGTGTGATGTGGTAATGGCAGGCTGTGTGGAGTGAGTGAGGCTGGCGATTTGTTGCTATTTATCTTTCAGTCTTGATCATGAATTTATCACGGATTTATACATGTTCGTTTGCTTCATTCCAGGATGCAGAGTTTGGGAGTAGATTATATAAGCGTTCTGCCCTTTACACACACACACACAGATTCCTTGCCCCTTGATGTTACCTCACCTATCATCTCTCTCTCTCTCTCTCTCTCTCTCTCTCTCTCTCTCTCTTTCTCTCATATCACGAATGCCGAGTCAGCCTAAAAACCAGATTACATGTTTAAAAGTTAATTGAGTTTTATCCAGAGAAATTTATAGAGAAGGATATAACAGGCATTCATATTTTGTTTAATAATTTTTGCTTTGAGTTAATACTAGTTACATCTCTATATTTTATGAGGAACCATAGGAACACTGGCAACCCGGAAAGAAGTTATTATACGAGCGATTCCTCTCACCATTTATCTTCGCCACACAGATATATCGCTGTGAACAAGCTGAGTGGAAGCATAAATTACGGTCCAGGAATGGATATACTACAAGAACTCAGTATAAATGTCCACCACGAGTGAGGTTTGAACCCAGGCCAAGGACATTGTGGCTGAAAACTGATTGAATGTGTTACTTTATCCTGCGTCACTGTGTTGTGTTGATGATCGATGCAGTGGGAGGCAGGAGTGAGAATGAGAGCAGTGACAGCAACTGCATCCAACTGTTGTGGTAAACGTATTTTACACTGAACCTGCTTGCATAAGGGCCAATGTTAGTGAAGATGAGAGTGAAGGTGATGCAGTAAAAGTGAGTGCACGAGTGAAGGTGATGCGGTGAAAGTGAGTGCACATGAATGAGTGATGTAGTGAAAATGAGTGCACATAAATGAGTGATGTAGTAAAGGTGACTGCACATGAGCGAAAGTGCAGTGAATGTGAGTGCCCTTGAGTGAAAGTGCAGTGAAAGTGAGTGCACATGAGTGAAAGTGAGTATGCGCAGAAGTAAAATGGTGGGGGTGAAAATGGGAGTGTAAGTGTGAGAAGGAACGAATTTTCAGGAAGAATTAGAGTACATTGAGTGTCAACACGTGGGTGGTTGTAATTAACACATTCCTGCCCTTCCACGCCCACAGTAAAACTCCCTATTCTGCTCCCACTTATTGCTCCCTCTCACTGCCACTGCCTTACTTTCTCCCTGCCTCTCTGTTTGTCCCTCAGCCCCCCCCCCCCGTCTCTCTCTCTCTCTCTTTCTCTCTCTCTCTCTCTCTCTCGGGTATAAACTGTGAGGTATGAGAATGCAATATATGAAATACATAAAGGGAGGCAGAGTGGAAACGTAAGGACAAAACATTTCAGTCAGCTCAGGGGGCTGTAGTGAGGAGGGTGAGGGGTGTGTGGTGGGGGTGAGGGAGTGGGTAGAGTGTGTGAGGTGGTGGCCATGGGGTGAGGGGAGTGTGGTGGAGTGAGGAAGGGAGTGGGTAGGATGTAGGGGTGGCTTTGGGTGGAGTGGTGTGTGGTGGGGGTGAGGAGAGGGGTGGGAACGATCTGGGAGGTTCCCGGCGTGTGTGAGTGTGTGGTCGGGCGATGATGGTTTTGATGGGGTGAGGAGAGGAGTGGGTAGGGTGTGGGGGGGTTGGGGATGATGGGGTGAGGGGTGTGGGTGTGGTAGTAGTGTGGGAAGTGTGATGGTGTGAGCAGTGTGGGGAGTTGTAAGTACAGGAGTGTGAGGGATGAAAGTAAATATGCCGTTTTAAACTCAGTGATAACAAAATCATAGTACACACACACACACACACACACACACACACACACACACACACACACACACACACACACACACACACACACACATTACGGGATGTTCAGATGATTTTGTAGGTAGACAGGTAGGTAAAGAATCCCCATTGGTGTGGTGGTAGTGTGTTTGACTCGCGATCTACTTACTACATAAAGTTCGTGTCCTCTTTTGTCCCTGTACACCAAGCAGTACAGTTTGGGACCTGGAAGTTAAAGTCGATTGTTGCGTGTCGTACTCAAAGGGAAGATTAGTATTTTAGCAAGAATTGTTAACCAAAATGATCCACTTGCAGTCAGTAGGTATTATAATTCTCTCTCTCTCTCTCTCTCTCTCTCTCTCTCTCGTGGTGATTAAGGCTTGTAATCCCCTAAATATCAAGAGCTGCAGCGACCAAATTAATCCCTTCAATTCCCTTACAGTTGCCATGGCCACCCCCTTCCTCCTTCCCTCTTCCTTCTCCCTCTTCCTTTCCTGCGGCACTTCCTTAATTTCCCACTTTCCTTCTCCTAGCTTTGATCCATATCTCTTTACCTCCTGAAGCAGTTCCTTTCATCTCTCTCTCTCTCTCTCTCTCTCTCTCTCTCACACACACACACACACACACACACACACACACACACACACACACACACACACACACACACACACACACACACACACACACACACTCTCTCTCTCTCTCTCTCTCTCTCTCTCTCTCCCCGTAAAAGTGAAGAAAGAGCCCAACATTGGATAAACCCTGTTACACACACAAAAAAAAAAAAAAGGAAAAAGAAATTAGTTTTTTGTTTGTTTGTAAATCCGTCGCATGCCGTCTGTCTTACAAAAAATGTCCAAAAAAATCACCTAGTACTGATTTTCAAAACAGCTTAAATTATAGGAAACTGCATGAGGGAGGGTCGTTATTTAGTAAGAAAAGAAGCTGTATCGTGGAAACTACTCACGCAATAGGCTTCATTTAACCTGACAAAGATCCCCAACTCCTTGTATCTCAGGTGGTCAGGTTCAGTCAGGATGAAGGATTAATTTGACTAGTAACCAAGGAGACTTATTCCTACCTCATAACTAAGACTCGCCTTCATACAACCACGAGTTAGTAATAAAAGTTGCGAGAATGGTCCAGTCCTCTCAGATGAAAGCTGACCAGCTACAGTTGTACGTGATGTGTTTTTGCGTTGTTCTGATCCTGGCTGTGATATTTATACCGGCTTAATGTTTACCTCAACACAACACCTCACACACCCACCAATTTGCCTTTGTAATCCTGCCTAATATTAGCCTGTTATCTGATCACCCAGACTTATACCTGCATCCCCCGTCACCACACCTTACCCTGCTTCCATCCACACACTCTTATGGTCTTGTGGAGAACCAGTATTATTGCAATTAAATAGTTAAGACCCTTCAGTATATTCTTCTCCCATGTTACTTATTTCTGAGATGCAAAATTTGATTCTAAGTATAGACAGACTGGTCAGACAGGAAGGTGGGGTAGATCACACACACACACACACACACACACACACACACACACACACACACACACACACACACACACACACACACAGTGCATAATATAATTCACACATCATTGTCGCATTTCATATATTTCTCTCTCTCTCTCTCTCTCTCTCTCTCTCTCTCTCTCTCTCTCTCTCTCTCAGTTGGACAGCTACCAAATCCTGAATCACGAGATCGACAAGAAGGATAAAATGTTGTGGTGTGGGTATATATCCTATTGTCATTAGAGAGAGAGAGAGAGAGAGAGAGAGAGAGAGAGAGGACGGTGGAAGGGTGTGGTGGGCCAGTGGAGTAACGGTACCTTATACCCAGTACCGTAAAACACACACACACACACACACACACACACACACACACACACACACACACACACACACACACACACACACACACACACACACACACACACACACACACACACTTCCTTTTGCATTCGTTCATTTTTTCCTTCCTTCCTTTGCTTCAACACATAATCTGTCTCCACTTTATATCCAGACGAAGCTGTTTTCACTGATTTTATTTATTTATTTATTTTTCATCCGATTAATGACCTGAATATTTTCCCTCGTGTTGATGTAACTAAGTCATTTGTAAGTTTTCTGTAAAAGGGAAGATGAACTATGAGTGGTGAAAGAAGAAAGAGGCAGTGGCGTGAAAAAAGGGAGGAGGATGGAAAGAAAGAGGAGATAGAAATGAAGGAAGAGAGGGGAACGAGCGGAGGAGAGGAAAGGAGGAAAACAAGAGGAAAGACGGAAGAATTACTCATGTGGGAAGAATGGGAGGATTAGGAAGACAAAGTAACGGAGATAAGGGCGAAGGAAGAGAGGGATAATGACTGGAACGAAGGGAAGGAGGAAGAAAAGATGGAGATGGAGGAAGTGGGGGAATAGATGGGAGGGAGGAGGAATAAGAGGCATAAGAGGAGAAAAGACGGAAGAGATAGAGAACGAGAGGAGGGATGGATGAGAGGAAGAGGATGAGGGAGAGGAGGTGGAGCAGAGAAAGATGAACTAGGCTTATAAGGGAAGGAAAGGAAGGAGAGAGTGTGGAAGGAAGGAGGAAGAGAAATTCAAAGATAAACATGAAAATGTAGTGAAAGTAAGGGAGAGAGGGAGAGGAGGAGGAAGAGAGAGAAGAAAGGAAAGAAAAGGAAGTGAGTGGAGGAAGAAGCCATCGTCACGACTTTGACCTTCCTCCCTCCCTCCTCCTCCTCCTCGTAGACAACCTTTCCTTCAACTTTTATTTTATGTAATATTTAATCATCTCTCACTTACGCGTAATTGCGTCCATTTTTCTTAATTTCTCATCTCGGATCTTTCACATATCTACTGTACACATGTCCATATTCTATGCTTACTCTTTCTAACAAACACATCCTCTCTCCCTTCTTTCACTTACCCTTTTCTTTCAACGTTATTACGCATTCGCGCCTTCCTTCCTCTCCCTTCCCTTTCCTTTCCTTCCCTTCCCTTCCCTTCCCTTCCCTTCCCTTCCCTTCCCGTCCCTTCCCTTCCCTTCCCTTCCCTTCCTTTTCCGTCCCGTCCCGTCCCGTCCCTTCCCGTCCCTTCCTTTCCCTTCCCTTCCCTTCCCTTCCCTTCCCTTCCTTTCCCTTCCCTTCCTTTCCCTTCCCTTCCCTTCCCTTCCCTTCCCTTCCCTTCCCTTCCCAACCCTTCCCTTCCCTTCCCAACCCTTCCCTTCCCTTCCCTTCCCTTCCCTTTTCTTTACTTTCATTATCATACGCACGGTCGTGTATAGTGCTTTCCTGTGTGCCTTTTCACCTTTATTTTCATTTTGCCGCCTCAACTTGCTTCATTGTTTCTTCCGTTCCTTTATGTTCGTTTTTCTCTGTCGTAGTCGTCATACCCTAAGTATGCAGATACGTTCCTTTTCCTTTATGTTTTTCAGTATTTTTTCTTTGCCTCTTTTCAAGCTCTGTTCATTTTTTTCGTCCTCGTCGTCTCTCTCTCTCTCTCTCTCCCCCCCCCCCACGTATACAGCTTCTCCCAGGTATGTGCATCAACCCGTGCCTGCCTCATCTATCCTCCTCCTCCTTCTTCCCTCCATAATCATCCTCCCCCATATTCTTCCTCATCCTTCCCATATTCTTCCTCATCCTTCCCATATTCTTCCTCATCCTTCCCATATTCTTCCTCCTCCTCTACCTCATATTCCTCCTTTTCCAGTTCCCCTTTTCCTGCCTCCTCCTCCACCTCCTCACAATAACAGCGCGTAATTGGTCTAGTAAAGTTAATATATATAAATTTGTGCTTTGAATATATTTGATTATCGGTTGACGGTATTTGATATTTACCTGTCAGCGAATATTTGTAATTGCTGCACACACTGTTTTTCGTGTTCCTGTGGTTATTGCTTGTTCTGTGTTCCTTTTAGCGTAGTAGAAAATGGATGTATTTTCCGTCACTTTCTGTCAGTATTGACCCATACCGTCTCTGGCTACAATTGCTCCTAACAACGCTGCCACTACAATCGCTAGTACCATTATTACTACACTGGTTTCATCATCATCTTAATCATCATCGTCGTCGCTGTTATTATTGTTATAGTTGTTATTGTTTGTTATTATTATTGTTCTTGCTATTGTTTTTATTGTTGTTATATCCATCCCTTACTCCTCCACATTTTCCCCTTCTCACTTCCGCCTCTTGCAGAGAAAGGCTAGGTTAAAACCTTTCCGCTGTCACTGAGATGCCGCCCTTTGCCTGACCAGAAAAATTTTTGCTGTTGAAAGATTAACGCATTTTCTTTGACATCATCTTTATATTATGTTCTCGCTGACTTTGAACGATTTTAGACTGGAATTAAGCCAAATAGAATTGTGATTTTAGTCATGGTAGGTTCAG
>NC_136995.1:17590048-17607548 GCF_032717465.1 Coenobita brevimanus
TAGGGTAGAGTCGGCGTGAGAAGGCTCCGGTGAAGCCAGAGAACTGTCAAACGGCCACATTGGTCAAGTCAAGAGGTCACGGCAACACCTACCTGACTTGAAGAAGATTGCTGTGCACTCCTGCCTCTATGGCTGTACCCATAGAGGTAAGAGTCCTAATTCTACCTCCGTGGGTGTGGCCATGAGATTATTAAGCCTTTAATACCTCCAGCTGTGTGTCCACCTGGTATTCCTCAGGGAGAATGCCAGAAACAAAGTAGACTTCATTCTACCTCTGGTTTTAGTTGTAGTTCAGCTGTGGGTGTGAGACGTTCTGTCCTAAGTTGTAACTCACCATCAAATAACCTAAGTCTCCAAAAATGCCCACCACCTGTGCCGCATTTGGGTGTAATGAAAGAGGAGATAAGAAATCTGACCCATCCATTACATTTCACTGGTGAGTATCTTTAGAGTGAATTATAGTTTGTAGGTTAGTATGCAAAAATAGATAAATAAATAAATAAAGATAAAACATATTTTTTTCTGTTTGCAATTAAGAAAACACTCCCGCCTGGTCAGCGGAACCAAGTCAGACAGCTGTCAAAGAGTTCGCCGCCATGTTGGTCGAGTCAGGTCTGTCGGCCTCACTCTGACTACCCTTGGTTAGTCCCATATGCCGCCTCTACCTACTCCTACCTCTATGGTGGTGACCCTTCCAAATACACTGGCCCATTACAAACATTGGAGAAGGAGAAGGATGGAGTTGATGATATAAAATAGGGACGTGAAAGAGAGGGAGATAGGGCATGAAACACGAAGGAGGCGAGGGACTGGAGGGGTTGAGGTGTTCCGGGGGAATGCAGTAGTGAAAGAAAGGGAGGGAAGGGGGGGTGAAAGGAGTAAGAGAAATAATAGAATGGTGGAGAAGTCTAGAGGGAATACCGGTACAACAGTGACACAGTGACAGACAGACAGACAGGGAGGCAGTAAGAAATATGTTTGTGGAGGAAGGGGGGGGGGAGCAAGGATAGAAATGGTAAGAGAGAAGAAAATGACGACTATGAGAAAGAGAATAAAGGAGGGACTGTGAGTGAAAAAAGAAACAAAGATAAACATGGGGATGGTAAGAGAGAACAGAAGAGTACTGGTATGGAGAAAAGATAACTGTAGTTCCGGTAGGCTCGTTGACCCATACATCGACTAAGATAAGGGATATCAAAAGATGGAAGTGTGAGTGTGTGTGTGTGTGTGTGTGTGTGTGAGAGAGAGAGAGAGAGAGAGAGAGAGAGAGAGAGAGAGAGAGATGAGAAGTGGAAAAGCAAAAGAGGTGGAAGTAAAACAAGTGGAGGGGAAGAAGGGAGAAGACAAAGGAGTGAGCAAGGAAATGAAGAAACAGTAGCATGGAGAGAGTGGGGAATGATGTGCATGACTGAGAAGAGGTGGTGGAGAGAGAAAGGAGCTGAGGAGAATGTGCAGGAGGAATAAGAGAGCAAAGAAAATGAGAGTCGAGGGAAAAGGATAGAGGGAGAAAGTAGAGGGTGGAAGAGGGAGTGAGAAGGATCTGATGGAGGAAAGAGATAGATGGGAGGGGATTAACTTGATTGGGAAAGAAAGGTGAAGGGATGAAAGTGAGGGAGATGGTACAGGGAAGAGAAGGGATATGAAGCTGGATAAGCGGGGAGTGGGAGGGAAGGGAAGAAGTAATGGGGAGGTTATAGTGGGGAGGAATGAATGAGGCAGGAGGGAGAGGATGAGAAGAATGAAAGGAGGTGAAAGAAGTACAAGAAATGTGAGAAGGAAATGGCGTGGGCGAGGTGAATATTGCACACATTCACGTATTCACTGTGTTGCAGCAAGTTAGGTTGGTCTGCACTGGGTCATGTTAATGGGTAAGAATAACTCTGCTTGGCTCTGGTACGACATGGCAAGGTTGCAGGTGCCAAGAGTGGATTCCAGAAGCTGGGTAATGTTGCAAGCGGCGTATATGTTGCATGCAAAACGAGGCGCAGGTTGAGAGGCACACTTGGCACAGTAGGGTACAGTTACATGACATGCCACCTCATTATTACAGTGATTGTGTTGACAATGACATGGCGTGTTATATGTTTGGTCTAAAATGACAGTACACTTCATCATATGCTGTTAACATAAACTTTAGGCAAGAACAAGACTACACGAATTTCATTTCTCTGCTGATCTGTCCACGTAGGCAGGGAAGCACACACACGCACGCACGCACGCACGCACACACACACACACACACACACACACACACACACACACACACACACACACACACACACACACACACACACACACACACACACACACACACACACACACACACACACACACACACACACACACACACACACACACACACACACACACACACACACACACACACACACACACACACACACACACACACACACACACACACACACACACACACACACACACACACACACACACACACACACACACACACACACACACACACACACACACACACACACACGAGTTTGTCATCCACTTGGGTAATGTGGTGATCAATAGTTTCGTACATCCGTGTATTGTAGTGTAGATATTGACTTGTAATTGACTGCTACCGCCTCTGTCCCCTCTGTTTTATTCTAACTGGAATGTGTAAGGTCTGCCTCTCACAGACACATCGGTCTTCAGGTCGGTCGTGTTGGCCTTGTTGACCTTACCCAAAACGTGTGTCACGTCTTGCTCGCTGTAGTGAACTACCGTAAGTTCATAAAAGAAGAGAGAAATGTAAGGAAAGCGATGTTTGAGAAAGAATATCAGTGTTAGTAGTAGTATTAGCAACTTTAGACTCATCTGGATGTGATCCCAGTGGACTGCGGACTGCAGGCTAAAGCTGCCCGTCTTTTGCAGTCCACCATCCACCTGTTGAAGGATTGGGGGGGGGGGGACTGAGGGACGTTTGTATAACCGGGCAGCTGTACCAGCCAGTCATATCTGTGCCATCATTTGAAGGCATTCCTCTCCAGCCCACTAGAGAAGTAATAATGCCTGTCAATAAAGCCTGCAATAAAACCCAAGGCGGCGCCGTGCTGGGTGGCCGCGAGGGAAATGAGTGCGTCACCCGAGTCTGCCGTGTGGTTCATTAGTGTGGAATTTGTGCCAGTATTATACCCATGATCTGACATTATTCAGTTCATTATTTTTATTTATCAGTCTTATTTCAGCGGAATGCAGTGAGGGGGATACGTTTAGGTTAATGCTTGTCAGCTAGTGATACGTTTCTGTTACTGTAGGTTAGTTTTGGTTATGTGCTGTTAGTTTAGGTTGTGTTAGGGTGTTTGATAAGTGAGCGTGGTCAGCCTCGATACTATGATGACAGCATTTCTTTTTATTGTGCTGCCTTCACATGCTTCTGTTAAGCCTATGGAACATTTTTCGTAATGGAAGGATTAAGACTACTAAGACTGGGATTGCTTTGAAGAGTCCTGTTATATTAGCCCAGGTGAGGCTGTATACATTTAACCTTATGAAGCTAAAATTCCACGAAGGCATTCATTGCTCCTCCATAAAGCCAGCCAATACCCCATCTTTGATTCACTATGCTCCTTCTTCCATTTGTAGCCTATTTCACATAACTCGTGGCCTAATAATACAGTAATGTAATTCTGTATTTTTTCTATTTATATTCAAACATTAATCCCTTCTTATAACTCAGTTTTTAAGATTGAGGGATGACAGTTTTAGGCCAGCTTAAAGTAAAATGAGTGTAGTATCGTGACATCAGCCATGAAGAAAACATATATTTCTATCATATTACACTGATTGATTCATACCTACGGTTCTACATAAGACTTTTGTGGTTAAGACGATTTTACAGAACCGAGGAAAGACGCAGGAATGAAAGATATAAATAGATCGGCAGCGGTAAGCTACTTAGGTCGTGACGCGTGAGAGTGTGTGGCGCCATCTGTTGTCTGTATGATGGCTGCCGGGCCTAAAAGAACGGTTTTCACAGTACGTGCCCTGAATTGCATATAGGTAACACACACACACACACACACACACACACACACACACACACACACACACACACACACACACACACACACACACACACACACCAATAGGAAATACAAAACCCGACGCCCCCACTGACGCCACCAACACCTGCCAATTGCACCTCAAAAATACGGAGCGATAATTTATTTCTGGCCTGTTAATTACGTGTCAGGTGAGTGTCAGGAGCTGCATGGCGGGAAAGTGTGGGGGAGACAGTGTGTGTGTTTGTGGGTGGGGTGGGGTGGGGGGAGTAGGTGGACAGTGGGGGAATGTGAGAGAAAGGATGGTAGTGCAGGAGAGGGGTGCATGGGTGAAGCTGTAATGCAACTCGGGTATAATGTGTTGCGAACCGATGCTGTGTGTGTGTGTGTGTGTGTGTGTGTGTGTGTGAAGTTGAGAGAGAGAGAGAGAGAGAGAGAGAGTAGATGGGAAGATTAGGGAGGAAAGATATATAAGGCAAAGGGAGAAAAAGATGGAAGATTGAAAAATTGTGTGGACAGAAACAGAGAGAGGAAAAATGAGAGAGAGAGAAAGAGCCTTAAGTGACAGGAAAACTAAAACAAAAACAAATGAAACCAAGTAAAGAATGAGCGAGAGGTGAACGCGAAAAAATTCAGTTGGCTTGAGCAGCACTGAGAAAGACAAATGTGCAACAGGTGTGGTTATGAGATTTGGGGTGAGGGGGAGGGGGAGAGGAAGAGAGAGAGAGAAGAAACGGGAGTAAGGGATGGGGAGGGACGGGATGAAGGGAGGGAGAGATAGAAGGGAGTGGAGGAGGAACGAAAGGGAGGAGAAGTGTGTGGAGTATTGTCAGGAAAAAGATACTATAGAAAGGAGAACTAGTTATCAATAGACAGCCTGAGTTTCATGTTAGAGAGAGAGAGAGAGAGAGTTACTAAGTACAGTAACAATTTTAACGAAGTAATAAAATCATCACATAAATAAACTCGTTATTTAGTCATAGAGATAGCCTATAATTCTTGTACAGCATAGAAAGAAAGAATAACACTAGGCACAATAAGAATGAGAACTCGAGTGGGAAAAAAGATGCATAAAGAGACGCAGGTTACATAATGTTGTTTGGTTGGGGGAGGGGATTTTGGGGGAGGGGGGAGAGGGAAGGAAGAGCTGGAGGGGAGGAGGAAATGGGTTATGGCTTGGCAGTGAAGTGGAGGAGCAAGCCTGTAAAATATTATAAGTGTGTTGATGGCGGGGGGAGGTCAGGGAGTGAGGGAGAGAGAAATTCAGAGAGAGAGAGGAGGAGGAGGAGGAAGGAAGAGAGATATGGGAAAAAAGGAGAGATATAAAAGGAGCAGAAGAAAAGAGATGGAAAATATGACATGAAAACACGCAGTGAATATAGTGAATACCAGCAAAATGGAATAATTGAGTGTGTAATCCTTGGTATCTGATTATAAGTAATGACGTAAGTACTAGGACTTATATCCCTTTACACTTTGTAGTAAATAATTTTCTGTTAAGTTATGGACGTATTATCCCTCGTGGCTGTCAATTTGCTGTATATATATTATACTTCATTCACCTTAAATAGACGATTATTTTTTTTCTTTTGTAGCTTATTTTCCATACCTCAGTGGCATAATAGGATAATACTACGACTCTGCTTCCTTCCCATAGCACTTCTTCCTGACTAGCCCCATACTGAGGTGTTAACCTCTTGTTATCGGTCAAAAGTGAGGATGGAGGTGTTGCAATTTTACGCCTGTTTAAAGTGAACAGAGTACTGTTGCAAGTAAAGTATATCCAATGAAATGAATTTGTGATAAATAGTGACGTTCTAACATTACTTTCAGGTCAGGGTGGTGTGTGTGTGTGTGTGTGTGTGTGTGTGTGTGTGTGTGTGTGTGTGTGTGTGTGTGTAGTGACCCCGACTGGCACTGGCATTGGCACTCCCCCATCTTACCAGCTTCCTCGATCAGTGCAGGTAAGGCAATATATTATACAGTATTTTTAACCTTCATTACTCACGTATAGCATAATGTCACGTATTGCCCTCCAAATATATATCGATACGTTTCCATTCCTTGCATTTTGAAGCACTGGACGAAACAAGTTATCCCTTTGATTTTCGTCTTCTAAGGGCATGCCAGGCGCCTTTGTCCTTAGAGTACTTGAAGATGGCTTTATATGGCTTAAAAAAAATTCCCCGTGTATTCAGAAGTACCTTTACAAAGTACCCCAGTAATATTGCTCACCGGTACTTCATTGTTCCCCAGGTAATTGAGTAGTACTTTGTTATGTGAGTTTACAGAATTCCAAATACGGATACATCCGCCAAGATTTGCATAGTACCAGTTTGTCACCCCTCCTTTGATTTTCATACTGTGATAATGTTGGGGTAATTAAAATGAGAGGATGGGTTTCATTATTTATTTATTGTTCATTTATTTATTCCTTTATTTATTTGATCATTTTCCGTTTTGTGTGGTGATTTCTGTTGTGTTAATGTGTTGTGCATTTCAGTTTCACCTGCTGTTGTTTTTAATTACCTGAGTCTCTTGATGCTCTGTGTTCGCTGTGTTGTGTTTGTTCCTTTTAATTTACCCACAACCTTGCCCTGGATGCCTCAGACCCTAGTGTACATAGGAAACTTTAAGCGGATGATATTCCACGAAGAGGAAGAAAAAGACCAGAGGAAGAGGAGAACAACGGTTAGGAAGGAAAGGGGAAAGGTCAGAAAAGTCAGGGAAGAAGTAGTGAGTGAGGATGGAGTGAGGGAGGGAGGGAGTGTGAGAGGGTGTGGGGGTAGGACGGAAGAGAAAAAGCATAGATAGAAACGTTAAGGGAGAAGCAGGGAGTGAGGAAGGAGGGAGGGAGAGAGGACGGGAGTGTGAGAGGGTAGGAGTGGGAGCAAGGAAGGGTGAGGGTGAGAGACAAACCGGCCTGAGTTGATAAATGATAACAAAGGAACTGTTGGACCAGTAAATAAGATGTGAAGGCATCCACACCACCCCAGGCTTCCCTGTGGCAGATGTTTGGTGTGTGGGTTGGTCCTTACACCTACCCTCTAGTCCACACACACTCATTGTTTGTTGGTTGATTTGTCCTTATACCAGCCCTTTTGTCCATACACACCCTTTGTTGGTTGGGTGGTTTGCCCTTACACTGATCCTTTAGTCCACACACACCCACACATACACTCTGAGAGGCATGTATTTTTTTTTTTTTTTTAGTGGTCTCAGCTTCTCGTGAAGGGTGTGATGTGAATGTTGGTGTTGTGGCAGAAGTAAAAAAGAAACAGTAGGCCTATGAGGTAATTTGGGTTTGGATTCACAGGGAGGGGAGGCAGAGGGGGAGGCCAGTGTGTGACCAGGGAAGCAAGGGGAAACAAAGGGGAAGAGGAGGAAGTGTGATGAATGAGGAGAGAGGGGAGATGGGGGAGATAATTGAAGCAGGTAGGGAAGCACAAAGCCATGAATGCTTTCTGAACCCTTCTATGTTATCGGGATTATATCAACACGCAACGCTAAATTACACTGAAAACTCCATTACATTACCACAAATTTGCTGCTTTTATGAGAGACCTGTCTAAATGTATGCAGTGATGGATACATACATACATACATAAATACATACATACATACATACATACATACATACATACATGCATACATACATACATAAACACTGCCAGAAATACGACACATGTATATCGTACACATAATACCGGATACTCTGGTTCAGCCAACACTTATCCTCATACACCCTTATACCGTACACCTGATTGCCTGACCTGTGTGCTTGCAGGTGATCCAGGACGTCATTACCTGCCCCTCTAATGCCTCATAAACTGCCTTCATTAACCTGTATGAGTAAACATTGAGCGTGGTTATCCTGAGAGGGGACAGACCTCGTAATGAACAGCAAGGGGACTGTGTGTGTGTGTGTGTGTGTGTGTGTGTGTGTGTGTGTGTGTGTGTGTGTGTGTGTGTGTGTGTGTGTGTGTGTGTGTGTGTGTGTGTGTGTGTGTGTGCTTGCTTGTGCGTGCCCTTCTCTGTTTGTGACGCGCGAATTGTTTAGGAATGTATGCCTGATGTGAGATTGTGGAGCCATGACATAGCCGTGATGTACAATACAAATGGAAATGTTCAAGTTATTGAGTTCAGTTTCATTAAGAGAATAGGAGAAGGAAATACATGCTATCACAACGAAGCTGATTAGATGAGGGAAAAGACAGACTAAAAAAAAAATAGTGGAACAGAGAGAGAGAGAGAGAGAGAGAGAGAGAGAGAGAGAGAGAGAGAGAGAGGAAGGAAAGAAGGATGGAAAAGTGCAAGGCAAAACAAGAGTCAGGAATAACTTTGTGTATTCGAGAGAAAAAACTCGAGACGGAGGGAAAGGCAAAACAGAAACTGGAGGAAAGAGGGTGTGGAGGGGAGGGTTGAGGGGAGGTGGAGGAGTGTGTTATGAGGGAAGGAGATGGTGTTATTTCAGTGTTGAGGGAGTGTCACTGAGGATGAGGGGAGACAAAGTTGAGAGAGAGGTGAGATGAGGGGTGGGGAACATCAAAGGTCTGGCATCAACTTGCACTCACTCCCACTCACTCCTTCCATCACCATTCCTGCCTCTCAGGTTTTAAGTGAAAGAGTGCAAAGGAATACTATGGAAAGCAAACAGTAGCAGGCTTTTGGGTGCCTTGGTAGTTGTTAAGTATGCTGGTGAGTTGTGGAGATAGTGGTAGGTGGGTAGGGGGCATACCGTATCATTCACTCCTTTGATGTAGTGCTACCTTCAGTTAACAGCACTAAGGGATAAGTCAGGTGGTTTCTTGTAGCCCAGTTACTGTTGGGTGGTTATCATGTAACGAAAAGAGTGCCTGGTGATCTCGTGGATTAAGGCGCTCCAACCAGATATGGCCCTTAAGGTTGAAAGTTAATGTTCACTTAATGACAGCCATGGGATTTTTCCTGTCTGCTATCCACAAATGTCTGAACTAACTACCCTAGCCCCAGGCCCAAATGTTCCTAATGAGGCAGTAAAGGATAAGATTATAATGAAAGTAAGATAAGGGCAGAACACAGGAAGGCTGTCCCTCACTTACCAGTTCCTCCAGCTCAAGTTGGCAAGAAAAAGTAAGGACAACTATGGGACAAAGTGCCATGGAAAGTTTATAGAAGAGATGAAAAACATTTTGCGACATAAGATATACCGTAACATATAGGCACGTAACGAGTGAGAGAGAGAGAGAGAGAGAGAGAGAGAGAATCTTGTCATCACACTTTCTCACTTCCCTCCTCTTATTCCCTCCCCCTCCTTCCTGCCTCCTTACTTACCTTATTCATTCCCTTCCCCTCAACTCCTCTGAAATTTTCCTCCTCTCATCCCCGCCTCCTTCCTTCATCTTGACCCCTGCCCTTCCTTCTTTCCCTTGCACTCCCCCTGCCCCTCATGATTCACTTGCCTCCGCCTTGCCCTTCTCCGCCTGTCCTCTTCATCCTTTCCCCTCACACCTTTTGCCCTCCTCGCTCCTCTTCCCTTTCATCTCTCTCTTCAGCTTTCCCCATAAAATCTCTCCCGTGTCCCATTTTTCGTCTTCTTCATTATTCTTGTTAGTTTCTCTGTTTTGTCCCACTTTTTCATTTCCTCATTATTTTCAGTATTTTTTCTGACAGGTGTGAGGTTTGGTTAGCAGGTGTGGATGTGACAGGTGTGTGGTGTGGGTGAGAGGTGTGATTAACAGGTGTGGATGTGACAGGTGTGTGGGTGTGTGTGAGAGTTGTGATTAACAGGTGTGGATGTGACAGGTGTGTGGGTGTGGGTGGGAAGTGTGATTAGCAGGTGTGGATGTGACAGGTGTGTGTGTGTGTTTGTGTGTGTGAGTGAGAGTTGGGATTAGCAGGTGTGTGGGTGAGAGGTGGGATTAGCAGGTAGGCCTATGTGGATGTGGCAGGTGTGTGGGTGTGGGTGAGAGGTGTGATTAGCAAGTGTGCATGTGACAGGTGTGTGTGTGTGGGTGAGAGGTGTGTCAGTAATACAATAACCAGTTCCATAATGCTTTACGAAGTTGCGTATTTCTGTATTGCTGTTTCATCAACATGTAAATTTTGTGTCAGTCGTATTACACGTTCACTGTGATTCAGCAACTGTCAGAGCATATAGGTAATGTGGAGTTTGTAATTGTACTGATGGCTACTGACGGGAATATGTGTGTGTGTGTGTGTGTGTGTGTGTGTGTGTGTGTGTGTGTGTGTGTGTGTGTTTCCAGGATCTCTTTCTCAGTGGAACCTTTCCTCATCTTTCCATCCTTTCCTTCCTCTGTCTTAGTTCAGTTTTGATTTCTCTTTATTCCCCCTTTCCATCTGTATTTGCTGTTGCATGAGTGAAGAGCTAATAAGGCCTGGCTTATTTGGCTAACTTGGCTCGGGGCAGTCTGATGAAAGGTCTCTCATTTTTCCAGTTTTTCGGTTCTAGCCATCCCATTTGTGATAGTGGAAATAGGGTTCGGATGATGATGATGATGATGATGATGATGGTGATAGTGATGGTGATGGCAGTGGTGGGGTGGTGTAGATGATATAAATGTTCCTTACACTGATTCTTGTCTACTGTAAAATGTATTTATGTTGCCATCAGAGAATTTTATGCAGCCTAGGGGAGAAAACTCTTAATGAAGATATTGCAGACAAGTGCCAATCTCGTGCTGTCATCATCCTCCCTACCACCTAATGCAACTATGCTGTACTGACTACTGGATTCTGTTAACTTGGCCCAAAATTTCAGTCTCTCCTTCTTGAATACCAGACTGTAACAAAGCATTAACTCTAGAATATAAAGCTACATATGAAGGAGTGCAGTGGAAAAGATGTAGAGCCATAGTATTGCCTTTTTCCGTCATTGAGCTACGTAAAAATAAGCTGCACAAGGACAGAAATTTGGGCCAAGTTAAAATGAAAGGGCTATGGTGGATGAAACAGCCTGTCTTACGTGGCACTGTATGCCTTTTCATCTCACTATTCCCGCTTCCATACCTATCCTCCACCTTCCTCTTCTTTCCTCCCCATAACCCCGTACCATTCTCTCCCCACCTGCTTATTCATCTCAGTTCCTCACCAGCTACCCCTCCTTACCTGATCCCCTTCCCCATCTGTTTTTCCTCCCGCCCCTCCCCATTTACTGCTTCCACTTCTCTTTGTCACCCCACCTCCCTCCTTCCCTCCACCGCGCCATATTTGTCTGGCCACCTCCCAGGCCCCTCTTGTTGTCCAACGATCATTACTGGCGCTACACACACACACACACACACACACACACACACACACACACACACACACACACACACACACACACACACACACACACAGTGATTGAAAGATACGAGCCATAAAACCCCACCACCTTACAAACTACAACCCTCACAACCAACCCTCAACTCTCCTCTCTACACACACCTTTATATACAGCCGCACACCACGCACACGGTAAGTACAGGCGCTTTAGAATACACCTTGATAAAGCCCAGACTGCCTCGGTACACAATACTGGAAGGAACAATATCTGGGGTGTATGTTCGTCTCTACAACCTGTTACTATCCAGTTTATATTTGCTTTTGGTGTGTTAATATTATGTGTTATTTACGCAAGAAATATTGGTGTTTCAGAGGTATAAGTAACACATAAAATCAATAAGGGCTAATGCTACTAACCAGTTTATTAATGGATTTGGTGAGGTAAGATTCCCGTATGTATGTCTGTGCAAAAAAAATGTTTATACAGAAGAGGTACAAATAACGTACAAAATCACTAAGGGCGCTACCGGTATATGACAAATAATTTCGTCTGGAAGATGCGTTGAAAATCCTCCCACTCGTGAAAACACAGACACGGTGTTGTGGGAGGGGGCTGGGCAGCGTGAAGGTTGTTGTTGTTGTGGTGGTGACCCTAGGCAAATTTTAAACGTGAACCCGGTAGACTGGAGGCTTAAGTTTCCATTGTGCAGTCCACCATAGTGCTTTTGAGGGGATGGGGAAGTAGTCGGGGGACATTTGTATAAACTGGCGGTGGAGTTTCGTGGTTACATCGGTGCCACCACATGAAGGCGTCGTTCTTCAGCACGGAGGATGAAGGTAACGTGGTGTAACAAGCCATCACCATCACCTGTACATTCTTCTCACAGTGCCATGCCTTTGTTATATGTCCATAGCCCATCCGCACTGTAGTGTTTCCACACCATCCTTCCCTCACAAACTGTTCACTATTTCTATTGCCGGTATCGCCCTCATGGTTGGCTATTTACTCTTGCGGTTCTGTGACGTCTGTAAAATTGACTCATGGCCATTTAGACAGTTGAAATTTAACTCTGAGAGATTGTTCTGACAGGAGACATTAGTAACAGCCTCCAGGAACCAGTTCAGTTTTAGGGGCTCTCCTGAACTGGGTAATAGGGTCTTGTGGTAGCAAAAAATCAGATGCCGGTACATAATACGTCGGTGTAATGAGCGTGTTACAACGAGGTATGGACGCCTCTTCCTCGGTAACTTGTGTCACCGTCATAGTCATCAGCCCGACCCTCCAGCCTCCCATGTGATGTGATGTTATGTGATGTGATGTGATGTGATGTGATGTATGGCACGGCAACACTGACTCACTCACCTCCACCCACTGACCTACGTTGCCACTAACCACCACGTTTATGATTACACGGGAATAAACAAATTCACATGAATCGCCTAGATAACGATACAAAAATATATATTGTATTTGCAGAACCCGCGCTGTTAAAATTATGTAATTAGCATGATACGTTTGTATGCTTTAACACTTTATAAATACGTTTTATAAATGACACAGTGAACGAAAATATTGCAGCATCTACAAATGTTGTAAAAAGAAATATTTTGATTACAGGTATGTACAGAATCTAAAATGATAAAATTAACAGAATGGTTGAATAAACATTTATGCTGAAAACTGTGTTGTGTGGCGGTGAGCGTGGTGAAAAATGTGAGTGTAGTAAAAGCCTGACTGCCATGCATTTGTGGCGGCCATCAGTCAGGTTACCACTATGACCCTGCTCTGGCTTTCTGCTATACAGCGTCTATATATATATATATATATATGTGTGTGTGTGTGTGTGTGTGTGTGTGTGTGTGTGTGTCTGTCTGTCTGTGTATCTATATCTGTCTATATTAGATGGATAGATAGATAGATAGACAGATATAATACACACACACACACACACACACACACACACACACACACACACACACACACACACACACACACACACACACACACACACACACACACACACACACACACACACACACACACACACGTATGCATTCTTTTTCTAAGCTACTTAGGTCAGTTCCTTTCCTACATTTTCTAAAGTTTCTGCTCTCTTCTTACCTTTCCTCCCTTTCTCCAGTGCCTCCTTCACCCCTGCTTCTCCAGCTCCTGTATAATCTTCATCATCTTCCCCCTGCTTCCCCTTCCCCTGTCCCATCACCACCTCCTACATCACCACTCACGCCCACCCACCCCATCAACAAATGTACCACATTCTGCGTCACTTTTCTATACCACGAACTCTGGGATGAAAATTTAGTACAGCACATTTTTATTTCCTATAGAATATACAGGGTTATTGGGATGGGCGTTGCAGGTACTGTTTTCCTAGGTCATGAACATTTTCCGTATGTTTTGGAAGAGGATATATTAGTTTTGAGAAAAGAGTCGTTGTTCAGCATTTGGCATGGGTATCCATCCACTTCCTTACAGTAAATTAATAACGATGTAGTCATAATTGACTGTCGAAGCCCCGTAATGCAATATTCTGAGCTCAGAATATTTTATACGCGTTTCATAATAATACTAGAATACAAAGTGTAACGCTGATGGTCTCCGTAACTGTACACTGAATATAAAGCCTTTTGCTAAAGTTCCGAAATCGAGGAATAGAATGGAAGGAGTAAGAGGGAAGGCGGAAGGAAATAGTGATGAGGGTAAACTGTAATAATTGTGTGGGTGATAAAGAAGGTGATTAAAGGCGGTGGTTTTTGGCTGCTTAGGGAGTGCCGGTGGAGAGAGAGAGAGAGAGAGAGAGAGAGAGAGAGAGAGAGAGAGAGAGAGACGGGGGAGGGGAGAGGGAGAAATAAACAAAGGAAGATGAGAGCCTGGAGGACAGTTATAACCTCAGTCTGTTTCTGGCTGTTGTTTGTGGAGGAAGGAAGGCGGGGAAGGGGAACTAGTGTAAATAAAAAAAGGCAAAAATACAAACAATAGAAAAGATTGCTGACTCAGAAAAAGAGATGAGAGATGACAGAAGAATAAGTGAAAGGTGATGAGTTAGATACTGAGGGAAATATGTCAAAGCTTGAATGAATAGGTAGCAGTAAGAGTTAAACTAATATGGAAAGGGGAATGGAGAGGTAAAAGGAGAAGAGGAAGTAGGGATAGTACAGAGAGCAACCAGGCTGATAGATAATGAGGGTAGTATGTCAGAGCTTGAGAGAATAAGTATCAGTAGGAGGTAAGTCTATAAAGAAAAGAGGGAGAGGAGAGGTGAAGAAAAGAAGTGGAAGGATATAGGTTGATGGTACAGAGAGAAGCCAGGCAGTAAACCCCTTCACTCCCACCGGTCCTGCGTATACTGAAGAAAATCGTCTGGTGGTAGAAAGAATACAAGAGAAAGATCGTCCCCTGAGATAGGTCTAGCTAGTGTAATTCCATGTGCCCGCAGATATGCAGTGTGGGGAAAAAGTTGAAGGAATTTACAGTGTCAGCATTGCACAACGACTGGGGATTTTGCGTTGCCACAGAAGATTCTCGGCTATTTTTATCATTCGTTTTAACTTTTATTACGAGAGAAATGTTTTAATATTCCTTAGTTCTTGCGTAAATGTGTTTATGTCTGAGTGTCTGCCTGTCTGATTCATCTACGTATATATCTGTTTTTACCAGTCTTTATCTATCAGTCTTTATCTATCTATCCGTCTCTGTCTGTCTGTCTGTTCGTCTGTCTGCCCGCTTGTCCGTCCGCCCGTCTGTCAGCATTCAGGATGGAGAGATGACAGTTTTAGGTCAAGTTAAAGCAGAAGGTATAGTTCAGGTAAGGTGATCAAGACTATGCTACCTAGGTTACTCCAGTAAGGTTACACTTGGTTCATGCTGAAAGGATCATGAACGTCTTGTACTGTTGGGTATATTATTTGTGTGACTGAAGCCTTGAAAACTGCATGGCCTCTTGGTAACTTAAATACACTAATGGGATTTTTGTTTCTTGGGACTTTCTCGTAGCATGTTTACGTTTTGGCCACCCATGAATTTTGCCCCGACATTGCATACTCAGTTTTTTATAAATATATTGGTGAGAAAAAGAAAGAACAAAGGTTGGAAGCCTGGGGAATATTTGTTCTTCCCGGGAAAAAGTTAAACAGAAAAGAGCCAAAATAAAAATTCGTTCATTTCGAGATGCCTGAGCACATTGCGTTTAACAAAGTAGACCCTCACATTTATTACAGTTTACCCTCATCACTGTTTCCTTCCGCCTTCCCTCTTCCTCCTTCCATTCTCTTCCTCGATTTCGGAACTTCGGCCTGAACAGAAAACAGGTTGAGGCAGACAGTTCCAGAGTTGACTAGTTGCATGTGCGAAAGACTAAGGATATCGGTTAATTTTTGCTTTAGTGAGCTGGAAGGACAGGTGGCGAGAGTGTGTTGGTACAATAGATGGGAGCTGCACGCATTATCTATTGAGAAGATGATGTACTTTAAATGTATCCTGTCCTTAAGTGATACAGTAGAGCCGCCGTCAGTAAGGAAGGGAACAAGTAGAAGTTATCAGATAAACCATTTTAGGAGCAGATCATCGAAGGAAAGAAGGACGGAACAGGTATAGAGAAAAGGTCAGAGTGTTAATCAGAGTGAGGATAGAGAGGTGAGGTGGGAGGGAGGGACAGGACAACAGGGAGGGATTTAAAGGGATTAATTTGCTCGCTGCAGCTCTGATACACGGGGGATTACAAGGCTTAACCCCCTGTCCTGTACTCAGCTGAATAAAGTCATCTGATGTGTGTTACAGCCGCTGAAAGAGTGTATTGAGCTACACAGGAAGCGGGTAGGGCGATGCAAGAGGAAGAATGGAAGTGAGTACAGTACACACACACACACACACACACACACACACACACACACACACACACACACACACACACACACACACACACACACACACACACAGACTGTGCTACATAAAATCGTGTGAGGCATCAAGAATATACAGAAGAATCGTCATGGTAGTTGTGCAGGGTGAAAAAAGAAAAAAAAAAAAAAAAGTAAAAGGAAGGAAAAAGAGAAAAACGATTAAAGAGGACAGGAAGGCTGGGTCAGAAATGGTGCAAAAGTTGGGTAATACAGTGTTTTCGTTAATTGAACTTTGCGTTTGAACATCCGTAGAATCTCGGTAATATTACCCCCAGAGATAGGATGGAGAGAGAGAGAGAGAGAGAGAGAGAGAGAGAGAGAGAGAGAGAGAGATGGTGGTTGGTATTATCGTGTTGTGTAGTGGCGGTGGTCAGGAGGATTACACAGGCAAACACGTGACCTGACTGAGCACGTTACAGGGGGGGCGAGGTTAGCTTGGGTTGGGTTGGGTTGGGTTGAGCTGGGGTAAAATAGGCTAAGTTGGGTTCATTTGTGTAAGGTTGAATTAACTTAGGTCAAGTTGAGGTAGGTTCTGTTGGGTTAGGTTGAGTTGTAAGAAGTTGTTAGATTTGGTTAAGTGAAGTTAGGGTAGGGTAAATGAAGCTGGATTTAGTTAGGGTAGGCTGGATTGGGTTAGGTTTTTTAGGGTAGGCTGGGTTGGAATTAGCTAGGGTACGCTGGGTTGGGTTGGGTTGGAATTAGCTAGGGTAGGCTGGGTTGGGTTGGGTTTCATTAGGGCAGGCTTGGTTGGGTTGGGTTCTGTTAGTTTGGATGGAGTTAGGATGAGTTAAGCTGAGTTATGTACTGGTAGTTCAGTTAGTTAGGCTAAGTTGGGTTGGGTTATGGTAATGGATGAAGTACAGTCAGGCAGGGAAGGATAGATATTTACTTAAGAAGTAAAATGTCGCTGGTGGTGCATCGTTGGGGTTGTTGAAAAAATATATTAATACGGTAATTCAGAAACGGATCATATTTAAAAAACACAGCATTTAGGATTAAAGTTTAGTAAGGCTTCCCGGGATCTACTTTGATTTTAAAACTTTCAAATTCATTTATGTATGTATTGGGTTACGATGGAGGCAGAATGGTAAAAATAGTAGTGTTTTTGCCTTGGTGCCGCTTGTGGCATCAGAACAACAGACCGTGATGCAGGAGACAATAAGGTGGTGTATCTGGTGGCATGGTCGGCACGGGAACTAAAAGACAGCCATAAACTTAGGATCTGAAGCTCTTACTGCCGATCCCAATTGTGATCTGACCAGCCAATGGGGATCTGATACCAAGTATTGTGGTTGCCACACACG
>NC_136995.1:17612548-17804683 GCF_032717465.1 Coenobita brevimanus
GATGATTGATGGTCGGATGGGAAGGAACTATGACTGCAGTTGAAGTGGCCGCCATGAACTAGACAGTGACACGAAAGTAAGTTTAATAAGAAAGTCGCCTTGTTGTTGAGTTCCAGCAGCAGCGTTCATTAGGACAGAGAATTGAGGCCGTTTTCACCTTGATTTGCTGCCGTAATTACATGTGGGGGTAAAGGGGGGCTGGTGAGGGTGTCGCAGGGAAGGGATAGAGGGCTAAGAGGGAGGGGGCAGGTGGAGTGGGTGAACGAGAAGGGAAGGCAGGACGAAGGTAGAAAAAGGGTGAAACAAAGAAAGGTGATGGAAGAGAGAGCGAGGAAGGAATAAAGGGAATGGGAAGGGAATGGAGGACGAAGGTAGAAAAAGTGAACGATGATATGAGAAAGAGCGAGGAAGGAATGAAGGGAATGGGAAGTAAGGGAGGACGAAGGTAAAAAAAAAGAAAAAAGAATGGAGGATGATGGGAGACAAATGGAGGAAGGAGTGGAGTATAGTGGTGAAATGCGTAAGAGGAAGTCTAGAGGACAAGGGAATTGCAGTGTTAAGAAAACAAGGCATGGAAAATTCGGGATAAAGGCGGAGATGATGGATATTGAGAAAAGGACTGTAACTTGTAGAGAAAGAAAATCAGGAATAAGATAGAGAAGAGAAGGGATGCGAAGGCCAGGAGGAGGAGATGGAGGAGGAGTAAATATTTGAGAAAAGGAAATAATAGGTTGATGAAAATTGAAGTGAGAGAGAAATATAAAAAGGCGGAGAAAGGAGGATTGAGAAGCAGTGCAGAGATGTGGTAGGTAATGATATGACAGCTACGAAGCTGAAAGGTAGGAAAGGGGAGGGGGAGAGTCTATAAAAGGAAGGAGTAAAAAGGAAGTTGAGAGACCAGACTGAATGACAAAGAAGAATTTAGGAAGAAGGGAAGTAATGGGTGAGGGAAGTGACAGTAAAGTATGCTAGACCACACTAACGAGCACTTCACTATAACAACAGACAGTCCTTCAAAATAACGTACGGTAAACAAAAGATATCTTCGAGCGTCCGGTTGAAGTGGCCGGTGTCCTTTAGTCCCTGGGTTCACGTTTAAGTGAGCCTGGGACGACAACACGAGTGTAAAAAAGGTAAATAGGCTGATTATAGACGTGAATAGGAGATTGATTAAGACAAAAACTGAATTAATGTTGGCTATATAGGACTATCTTCAGGAACAGAGCACAGTTAAAATGAGGTGAAGACTGGAATCTTACAGTGCAGCTCCAAAATGAAACTGAAATCAGCAATAGTCAGTGAATATAAATCAGAAAAAATGCCCACAGTAAAGTCCCGAAAGAAGACAAATTTAAATATATCTATATATATATATATATATATATATATATATATATATATATATATATATATATATATATATATGTGACGAGCACTGAACCTTTTACACATTTTTTTTTTCCACCATAAACTTGGCGGCGCACCAGGCAACGCTGATGAACCAAACATGTGTGAGGCTTCCATGATTAAATACACGCAGTCAGGATTTAAATTTCCCGCTTTTTCAGACTCCGGAATATTTAGTGAAGGCAAGGAAATGATGTTCGTAAATTCATAAGAAGGCTTGGTATTATTTATTTCTTCATCGTCGACGGTAACATTCCTTTTAGAGTGATCATGTATTTGATTGAAAAGCCAAGGGTCTATTGCCTTTTTTAATATGGCTTGAAAAAGTGTTATGTAATTAATGATGAATATAGAGAACTTGTTGAACCCATTACCTTGATGATCTGTGTGTGTGTGTGTGTGTGTGTGTGTGTGTGTGTGTTTGAGAGAGAGAGAGAGAGAGAGAGAGAAATAGCTGTAAGAAATGCGAGATAAAGGAGAGTGGTTGAGACGTGTGAAGGGCGATAAGTGAGAGGTTGGTGTTGGGAAGAGAGAGAGAGAGAGAGAGAGAGAGAGAGAGAGAGAGAGAGAGAGAGAGAGATAATGGGGGGTGGGGGTAGTTGCCTGTTTTCTTGCCTTCATTTCCCCTGCCACCGATATCACTGTTTTTCCCTGCACCCTGGCCTTCCCCTCCCCTGCCCTACCTTGTCATATAACCCTTTTACCCCTGCCTTCCCCTGCCTCCCTACCTTTCCCTGTCCTTTCCCCTGCCTCCGTACATATCCCTGTCCATGTCCCTGCCTCCCGCCTTTCTCCTGTCTTCCTGCCTTCCCATTCCTTTTCCCCTACCTCCCTACCGTCCCCTGACTCCCTACCTTCCTTTTCCTCTGCCATCCCATGCCTCCCAACCTTCCCCTGTCCCCCTTCCATACCCTGCCTTTCTTCCTTTCCCTGCCATTCTTCTTTCCCCTGCCTCCCTTCTTTCCCCTGCCCTTCCTCCTTTCATTCCCCTGTCTTTCTTCCTTCCCCTGCCCCCCTTCATTCCCCTGTCTCCCATCCCTTCCCTTGCCTCCGTTCCCTTCCCTTGGCTCCATACCTTCCCCTGTCTCCCTACCGTCCTGTCCCTGCCGTCCTGGCCTCCACCCCAGCCTGACTCCATCACTGCACTATCAGTGAGCGAACCGGTATATCACTGCTTATCTGCCAGACATACGGCTTTCACACTCTTCCCTCCGCCTCCTCTCTTCTCTCCTCTCTTCTTCGTTCTCCTCTCCTCTCCTCTCCTCTCTGTCTCTCCGCTCTCACACAGTCGCCAAACCCTCATTCCTCCCCCGCCCTCCACTCACCTCTCACCTCTTCTTTTGGACCCTCTCACTCCACACACCCGTCATCCCTCTCCTCCATCCTTTTGTCTTATTCCTGTTGACATACCTTCTTTCCCTCCTCCCCTCATATTTCCCCTCTTCTCTCTCGATCCACGCATCCCTCTCATCCCCTCTCCTCTCCTCTCAGTCCTCATCTTATCCTATCCTGTCCTTTCTTCTTCCTCTTATTATTATTATTATTATTATTATTGGTTCTTGCTGTGCACACAATTATAATATTCTTCGGTTCTCCCATGTTCACAGGGATAATTATGTCCATATACGACAGTGAGACAGAGACACCTAACAATAACTTACTACCACCATCACCACCACCACCAGCCCCACATCTTCTTCCTCTGTACCTTGTCTCGTTATCATCACCTGGGATTACCTTCATTATTTTAATCACCAGCCTCACTATCAGATATTACCCAACATTTTCTGAAATATTTCTCGTAATTTTAGCTGCAGGTATTAGACTGGGGAATTGCTTACTTACGTGGTTGTGTTGTATTCTTTAGTGAAATGATATGCTTTTGTTTCCCGCCTAAATATTCAAATACTTGAAGTTCAGTGATATTTCCTTCTTGTTGCCTTCTAAGATATTCTGGTTGCATGCTTTGAATATTAAAAAAGTGTATATACGGTAGTTGTTAATTAGTGCATCAGTTTATCAGCGTGGTGTGGCTCGCTTCTCAGGATTATTACTATACGAGGATCACTAAATTCCTCTCCCATCCTTATCCAGTTCTCATACACAGTGCTCAAGATAAAATGCATACAAAACACCTGCATATACACAGAGAGAACCAGGTGTGTTTACGCATAAGTAACACCTCACTTGCACATTAGACACACACACACGCTCTTCAATATACCTTCACGTACATGACCATACACACCTTTCCTGTACATACATCATAGACGCTGTGTATTAAAATTTCCCTCATCCTTGTGGGAAGTTTTCATGTTTTATTATTCGTATTTTAAAACTGCGATATTTCAAAGGCTATTTGATCCAGAGCCTTCAGACTTGGTCAACTTAGTCGGAGAGCTGTCCTCTTCTTTTGGCCAAATATGGTGGCAGTCCGTCAACCGGATCTCTGGATATTATCCGGAACACAGAAAAGTGATTCAGCCATGCTATCTCACGAACCACTCACGCTAGGAAGCTGACATTTTACTACAATACAGCCTTAAGGTGGACGCAGGCCAGAAGGGTGTATGGTTCCAATAGGTTGATTATTCTCTGAGATCGCTTGCGGTCAAGAATTGGGACTTTTCCGGATATCACCATATTTTCCATGAAAAATTAAAGCTAGAGCACCAAACTTGGTGGACTTACAGACTCTGATGACCTAAGGTGACATGCACAAGATCAATGACTTTGACCTCAAGGTCCCTTCATAGCTCTGCTACTAGTAGGCAATGGCTGTGGAGAGCTTTTATCAAAATTGTCCCTGGACAATTTACGGTGTTCTAGTTGTTGTTGTTGTTGTTGTTGTTATTATTATTATTATTATTATTATTATTATTATTATTATTATTATTATTATTATTATTATTATACCTGCTAACAAGGAACACCTGTCTTAATTATCCCATTACTTTGATGACTGGGAGGAAGGGAGGGAAGGAGAAAGGTTGAGGGGATGAGAGAAAATAATTGTTGATACTGCATGCTTTATTAAGTCATTTACATAATCCACAGCTTGCCGGTATTATTCCTGCCACATTTCAGAATAATGCGTCACACCTGAGGCCACAAATAACCTCCAACATTCACAATTTTACCCGACAAAACTTATGAGAACATGTACCGTAAATTGCCCTGAATACCATGACACATTGCTGTTTTCATTTGTTTTTCTTTTCATCGAGCGTGAAGGATACCATTGGGTGCGTTAATGGTCAAATTAGATGCAGTGAATCATACCTGAGGAGCCCCGTCACACACCTGCCTGTAATTATATAACTGTGCAGTATATACAGTAGCATTACATAGTGCCATGTGAAGGTAAGGGGGTGAAGGTAGAGCTGGCAACATTGTGCTTAGGTGGTGTGGTGTGATTCGGTGGCATGTAGACTGACAGCTGGAACAGGTGCAGGGCAGGGCAGAGCAGAGCGGAGCGGGGCAGGGCTGGGCAGAGCAATACAGGGCAGAGTAGGACAGGACAGGGTAGGGCAGGGCACGGTTGAGCAGAGTAGGGCAGTGGGAAAGATAGTAGGGTAGTGGTGTGGTTAGGGGGTAAGTGAGGTAAGGATCGCCAAATCACTATAGTTGCGGCACGCGACTCCGAGATTATCGTGCCATGGCAACGTACCATTCAGAAGTACGTCTGATTTCGTGTATAATATGGGGCGCATGTGATTCATGTATAATATGTTCGTGTATTTTAATATTCGTGTATAATGTATTCGTGCATAGTAATATGATTCGTGTATAACACGATACGAAATCGGACGCAGTTTTGAATGGTAGGTTGCCAGGATACGATAATGACAACCTCAGAGTCGTGCGCCGCGACTACTTAACCCGTGAATATAATCAGTATGTGGTGGCGGTATGGGATTGTCTCATGTATCA
This sequence comes from Coenobita brevimanus, assembly GCF_032717465.1. Lineage (NCBI taxonomy): Eukaryota > Metazoa > Arthropoda > Malacostraca > Decapoda > Coenobitidae > Coenobita > Coenobita brevimanus. Next base: position 17,617,889 of record NC_136995.1, read on the forward strand.
GATATCTATCTGAACCTTGCTTGCCTACATCGCTTCGCCAGCTTAGACCCTGCTTACTCATCACATTTACTGAGTCATCATACAGCTCGGTATATTGGCAGCAGCGAGGGTTTGCTATATGGAATGTCTGTTGTCTTACGGAAAAGTATTTTATTGAAATTTGTACTCTCTTTTGGCATATTTTTCATCTTGTACATTCAGTTCTGCCTTTCTTCCATGTATATTCCTGCCTCCTGTATCCTCATAGTCCACCGTATTATCACCCTCACCAATATTCCAGCAGGGCTTGTCCTTTATGGCTCAAAAAATGCAATATGTTAGCCATCTTCATCCCCTGTCCCGCCATTCATTGTCCTCTCGCACTTTCTCTCACTTTGTCATAAGGGTTATAGGTCTTACTCATTCTCTTTTCTTTTTATCTCCTCCGTTTTCATTCATATCAATATTTTTCGTGTCACATACATTCCTTTTTTTTTTTTTATCTGTCCTTTTGATGCCAGTTAGCTTTTACTTCTTTCTCTCATGCCATCTATGCATCCATAGTGCTCAGCATTATTTATATCGGGTACTATATATTTTTTTTTACTTTAAATTAATCAGTAGTTCGTATTCTTTTTCGTTTCTTATTGTTTCTCTTCACCAAGTCCTAGATATTATTTCAGCCGTTTCTGAATTCCTGTACATAATCCATCGTTCTTTCTCCCTTCTACTTCCTCACGCATCTCTCCTCTCTTTTTTCAGGGCCCTTTCTACTGTATACCTTCCCATATATATAGATAGATAGATAGATAGATAGATAGATAAAGAGAGAGAGAGAGAGAGAGAGAGAGAGAGAGAGATCTCAACTTCTAAATTTAAAGCTTTTGTGAAATAAAATTACTTTTATCCATGAATGATTCGCTGTTATTCCTACCTCGCCCTCTTACCTCCCTCCCTCCCTCCTCTGCCTCCCTTCTATGCCTCCCACCCCTGCCTTACCCATCTGCCTCCCACCTCTGCCTCCCTCCCATATCTTACCCATCTGCCTCTCTCCTCAGCTTCCTGCCTGTGCCTTACCCATCTGCCTTCCGCCCCTGCCTTACCCATCTTCCTCCCTCTTTTGTCTCCCGCCCCTGCCTTACCCATCTGTCTCCCTTATCTGCCTCCCGCCCCTCCCTTACCCATCTGCCTACCTCTTATGTGTCACGCCTCTGTCTTATCTATCTTCCTGTCACTTCTGTGTCCTGCCTCTGCCTTAGCCATCTGCCTCCCTCCTGTGCCTTACCCCTCTGCCTCCCTCCTCTGTCTCCCACCTCTGCCTTACCCATTTTGCCTCCCTCCTCTGTCTCCCACCTCTGCCTTACCCATTTTGCCTCCCTCCCCAGCCTCCTGCCCCTGTCTTCCGCCCCTGCCTTACCTATCTGCCTCCCTTCCCTGCCTTTCTTTCTTGCTTCCCCCATTACATTTTCATTTTTTTTTTTTTTTAGCGTACCATCACCTTTCCTTGGGGGAAGCAGCCTAGGTATATAGATAGATAGATCACCTTTACCCTCTCTCTCTCTCTCTCTCTCTCTCTCTCTCTCTCTCGTAGTTTTCTCATTAAAAAAAAAAAAAACGCCGCATATAAACCCATCCATTATTCATGCGGCTAAAATCGCCAAACCCGCCACATTTTGGCCTCATTAAATTTGCGGAAATAATTAAAATGTGAAAATTTAGGCTTGTGTCGCGGTGAGGATTACTGATGGTGATGGGTGACCAGGTGTGTGTGTGTGTGTGTGTGTGTGTGTGTGTGTGTGTGTGTGTGTGTGTGTGTGTGATTGTTGTTGAATAATACATCGAAAGATTTATGAGAGAGTACACTTTACCTTTAGTGCCAGCGTCTGTGTGTGTGTGTGTGTGTGTGTGTGTGTGTGTGTGTGTGTGTGTGTGTGTGTTTTAATAATACCTATATCGACAGAATTATGATGGAGTACACATTACCACTAGTGCCAGCGTCACCCCATCACATATAAGCGAATTTCAAAATCCCATTATTCATCCGGACTCAGATGGGGTGTTGTGTGGTGAGGGGGAAGGGATTGGAATATATTAGTTTATCAGTCAGTGTATATTTGGAAGCGATTACGGTATATTGCCTCTTGATTCAGGATTTTGAAATGAATTAAGTTGATGATGACTGCGCCGAGTTGGGACGTGGATCGTAAATATGATTGCAGAATATACAGTGTTTGCTTTACCACTGAATTGCATGATGTTAAAGTAAGGTAATTTTAAAAAGCAGTGAATGTCCATATTGCTTTACTTATATTTGTTGTCAGAGATATTTTTCGAAGTTAATAATTAATTTAGTGGTAAACTAGCCATGAGACTCAGCACTTCGCTAGGGGTACTATAGAAATAACTGTTTTGCTATTAGACTGCTATATATCATCTTCCTTGTCTCCCCTCCCTTCCTCCCTCCCTCCATCCATCCATCCATCCATCCATCCACCCACCAACCAACCAACCAACTAACCAACCAACCTACCCATCCCTCCTTCCCTCCCTCCCTCCCTCCCTCCCTCCTCCCAACCATCCATCCATCCATCCATCCACCAACCAACCAACCAACCAACCAACCCATCCCTCCTTCCCTCCCTCCCTCCTTTCATCCATCCATCCATCCATCAATCCATCAACCAACCCATCCCTCCCTCCCTCTCTCCCTCCCCCCAACCATCCATCCATCCATCCATCCATCTATCCATCCCTTTATGCTTTGGCTGGATGCGCTACTGTACTGAACCAGTGAAAGATGGGACCCAGTGTGGCAGGTGGGTGGGTAGGTGGTGTGTGTGTGAGGTAGGTGGGTAGGCAGGTGGTCAGTGTGTGAGGTAGGTGTGTAGGCAGGTGGTTAATGTGTGAGGTAGGTGTGTAGGCAGTTGATCATGAGGCAAACGAGTGCGCAAGTTGAGTGATTGAGTAAGGCAGGTATAGGAGTGAGTGAGGCAGGTGGTGAGGCAGACTGGAATACTAGACATGTTGGTCGCTTAATTGGTTCCAGTTCCAATACATATTACTTCCTCTCTGCCTGCGTCCCTGAACTAATCTTGCCTTCCTGTCTGCCTTCTTCCTCCTTGCGTTCCAGCCTGCCTTCCATCCTGCTTGTGCGTCTACTTCCCTCCTTGCTTTCCTACATCTTGCTTTCCTCCCTGTCTCCTTACCTCACTGTTTTTTGTCAGTCCCCCGTCTGCTTGTATGTGCCTCAGCTTCTCTTCCTGCTTGCCTCTCCGCCCGCCTGTCTGCTTTCTCGTTCCATGTGTGTCTCCTTCTTGCCTCTCCTCACTTTCTTACTTTCATTCTAACATATCACTTTAATTTTCCCGCCCTCTCTTTTTTCCTCTCCCATCCTCCCACTTTTTCCTAGTCTGTCTCACTTTCTCTCCTTCTCCCTCACTTTTACTCTCCCTTTCTCTCCCTCTGCCTCACTTTCCTTTCGTGTCACTCTCATCGTATCTCTGTCTCTGCTTCCTCCCGCCTCCTCCCTCCCACATACAAGCAATCAAAACACAGCACATGCACTAATAAACACAGGAATCTTGTCATAATAACTCTTGTCTCTGCAAATCGGATTACCGGTTGTGGTGATGGGGTTTGGTGGGCTTTGTGGTTGTGCTGGCCTATGTTAGAAGCCACAAACACCTGTAATGTACTGTACTTTACCTGTAACGTACTTAGCACCTGCCGTAAAACACCTGAAATGGATACAGGAGACACAAACAGGTACGGCAGTGGGCAAATGTTCCCCGACATTACTATTATTAATATTATTATTATTATTATTATTATTATTATAACTATTGTTGTTGTTGTTGTTATTATCAGTTATTATTAGTTATTATTATTGTTATTATTATTATTATTATTATTTATTAAATTATTATTATTATTATTATATTGTTACTCCTCCTCCTCCTCCTCCTCCTCCTCCTCCCTCCCCTGTCAGCGCTGTGTCTTGCCTTCCATAATTCTCATTGTATCTTCTCTTGATCCTCCTTAATGCGTACTTCATATAGGTGTCACAAAAATAATTCATGTAACACCTTTCGTTGCGTGTCCACGTACTTTTACGCCTTGCTGTACATCACGTGGCAGACAAGGACAGCATTTCCCCCATGGCAAGATCAAACAAATTACCACCATTCCTTAGCTCTCTTGTACCAGTTGGCCATTTTGCTACATTTCCAGGGACATTTTGCTACATTTCCAGGGACATTTTGCTACATTTCCAGGGACATTTTGCTACATTTCCAGGGACATTTTGCTACATTCCTGGGACATTTTGCAACATTTCTAGGGACATTTTGCAACATTTCTAGGGACATTTTGCAACATTTCCAGGGACATTTTGCAACATTTCCAGGGACATTTTGCAACATTTCCAGGGACATTTTGCAACATTTCCAGGGACATTTTGCAACATTTCTAGGGACATTTTGCAACATTTCCAGGGACATTTTGCTACATTTCCAGGGACATTTTGCTACATTTCCAGGGACATTTTGCAACATTTCCAGGGACATTTTGCAACATTTCCAGGGACATTTTGCTACATTTCCAGGGACATTTTGCTACATTTCCAGGAACATTTTGCTACATTTCCAGGGACATTTTGTTACATTTCCAGGGACATTTTGCTACATTTCCAGGGACATTTTGCTACATTTCCAGGGACATTGTGATACATTTCCAGGGACATTGTGATACATTTCCAGGGACATTTTGCTACATTTCCGGGGACATTTTGCTGCATTTCCAGGGACATTTGGTTGTGACACGCTTTCCACCACGTCGGATAGATCTATAAGTCGGCTCAGGGAGAGGAGGCGAAATGGAAGGCTGGATTCTGTGATCAGTTATTCTGAGTGAAGGGAATGGGGGGGAAGGGGAAGGGGATAGAAGGGAGGAAGGAGGAGGGGGGAGTGGATGGAAGGGGGAGGGGGGGTGGATGCAAGGGAGGAAAGGGAAGGGGGAATGGATGGAAGGGAGGAAGCTGGAGTGGATGGAAGAGAGGGGGGAGGGGGAAGTGAATGGAAGGGAGGAAGGGGGAGAGGAGATTGAATGGAAGGGAGAAAGGGGGAGGGGAGAGTGAATGGAAGGGAGTAAGGGGAGGGGGGAGTGGATGGAAGGGGGAGGGGGGAGTGGATGAAAGAGAGGGGGAGGACGGAGTGGATGGGAGGGAGGAAGGGGAAGTGGATGTAAGAGAGGGGGAGGACGGAGTGGATGGAAGGGAGGAAGGAGGAGGGGGGAGGGAATGGAAGGGGGGAGGAGAGGCGGGAGGTGGATGAAAAGGAGAAGGAGGGGAATAGCGAGAGTGGGAGGAGGAGGTAATGACAAGAGGAATATGAAGTGTGGCTGGCTGAAAAAATACAGACGGAGAAAGGAAAAAGGGTGTGAAAAAGAACGAAGAGAAGAAAATAAAATAAAAAAGCAAGGGCCTAGGTGAGCAGTAATAGCAGGTGTTTGTAGCGAAGACAAGTGGGAGGTAAGAGTGAAGTACTGTACAAGAATGGGAGAGGAGGAGTGGGGAGAATATGATATTAGAGGAAACAGCTTAAGTGGGGAGAGAGGTGAAGTGAATTGCTAAGAGTGGTTTGAGGAAAGGGGGTAATAGGAGACTGGGAAGAGGAGAGGAAGAAGAGGAGGAAATCAGAGGAAAAGGATTTAGTAGGAGACGGGGAGGATGAAGAGGAGGAAGTTAGGAGGAAAGGAGATAGTAGGAGAGTGGGTAGAGGAGAGGAAGAAGAGAAGGAAAAGATACCTAACACCTGCAGTAACATCCTCTCCTTTACACGTCTTTGTTATTCTCTGCTTCTCAGCTAATTCTTATGAAGTACCTAACATAAAATTGTAACCGTATTATTTACATTATCAGATGTCGATTCCAGTATATCTTATCCTCTTCTTTAATGGCCAGTGTTAATAACCTGTACCCCAATATCTTTTTCTTTATCCTGGGACACTAAATACTTTGAAATGATTCATCCTTAGAAATATTTACCACGAATATTTCCCCCCAGTATAATTGGGTCTAACTATTTCCAGGCCTGTAATGCTAGAACTCATCCATGGTCGAGATATACTGTATATTCCTGGACTTTATATTCTGTTGGGCTGTTCAGTGTACCTCGGCTGCTCATGTGCGTGTGCTTTTCCCCGTCTCACCTTTGACCTTCCTTACATTCGTTTAAGATGTTTACGTACCCTGCCTTCTCCAGCTGCAGCACCACCTGTGTTATATATTTTTCAAGTGATTCTCAGCGTTTTGTGATATGTGGAAGGATTTCGTCTCATTCTTTCCTTTTAGTTATTGGTTTTCCTCGTCATGGTTGCATATTCTCTTCATTCACTCATCCCTCCACCTTGAGCCAACCTCACACCTACCCTCACTGCTTGGAATGTAGGACAGTAGGAGAGAACAGAACAGAGGAAAAGAAAGAGAGCGAGAGAAAAGGAGACACAAAAATGTTAATTAATGACGACTGAGGAAAGCGATGCCTGAGGAAAAACATGAAATAGGAGGAAGCAGAAAGACCAGGGAAAAGTTTATCAAAGAGAACTGGGAGAAAAGAGGTAAAGGAATGTGAGATCAGAACAAGAAAGAAGAAAATTTGGAAGAATAAGTGCTAATTACAGTGAAGTCGGAGAGAATTCGTAATCTTTTGCATCCATACCTTTGTCAGTTCTCTTTCTCTCCTTTCCACTTTACCAATCTCCCCTCTATCCCTCCATCCGTTACCTTCACTCCTTCAACCTTCTTCCAAGTCATCCTGGTGCATCTTGTATCCACTTAGCCATCACTACGTCCCCGCCTGTCCATCCGTTCCATCTTTGTGTTTACCCCATAATCTTCACATATCCCTATATCGTCCATCCTATCTCTGCACCCCATCACTCCTTCCCTGTTACATCCTCTTCACAAAACCAGCAGGTGAAAACAGACCCAGTAATCTAGACACGAGAGTAATTTCCTGTGTCTTCACACACACACACACACACACACACACACACACACACACACACACACACACACACACACACACACACACACACACACACACACACACACACACACACACACACACACATGTATGTATGTATAAAGTCATCTTGTGTAGATCTGACAAGATATTCTCATAGGTAGGTCTAATTAGCAGTCAGGTGGATGGTGGTGGGTGGTAGAGAGGGGAAGGAAGGGGTGGCAGATGGTGCAATAACCACATAAGGTGTAATGAGACGGCCAGGTAGCATAATGACAGTAAGCAGGTAGGGTTGTTATTACCAGACAATTATCATCATCATCATCATCATCATCATCATCACCATCATTCCAACTTCACTTCCATTTTAGCCTAAGGAGTGGGCAGGGTCTAAAAGTACAAAAGAACAGTTGGACTGCAGTCATCATTCTTACCCTCGCAGACAAAACGATCCACACAGAAAGATAGTTTATAACCCCTATGGGATGGACATGGATAAATAAACAAATAGATACATAGGTAGGCAGGTAGGTAAGCAAGTAGGTAGGATGACAGAGACGGCTTTCAAAACATAAAGGATATAGGTGCACAGTAGACAGTTGGAAGGTAACTGCAATTTAACTTCCATTTCCTGGGTCGTCTCTTAGGCTGAGTAAAGTCGTATGTATTTAACGGGAATATAATACAATGTTATAGGCGTCCCAGATTGAAAGTGTGGATCGTGTTCGAGCGAGCAGCGTTGCTGATTTTGTTATTTAAGCTAAAGAAGAGAAGTGTGCCATCCCACTTCCATGGTATTCAACTATTTTGTATTGTGATGCTGAGAATATTGAGGGAGACAACTGCTAATCCCTTCCCTTCCAGGAGTCTCACATTGCCTAAATGAAAATTAAGCAACAGACACAAGACTATTATAACAAAAGTTTTGATACTAAAGGAAGTATTAAGGCCTCACAAAGCACACAGACCTAGCGGGCCCTGCGAGGCGGCCAAACCTTAACCATAAGATAAAAAACTTTGACCCCATCATCAAGACAATAAAAACTTAATCAGACCTGCGGCTTCCTCCTACCCACCGCCCCCTCCGGCAACACCACTGACAGGGAAAGCAGGGGAAAAAGTACCGGTACCTGCAAGATTTACTGACTGGTGTGTGTGTGTGTGTGTGTGTGTGTGTGTGTGTGGTGGGGGTGGGGGGGTTGCAGGAGGGCTGAGGAGGAAAGTAGGTGTCATGGTGAATGCTTCCGAGCAATTAGGGAATTAGAGTTAAAGTAAGATAGACTCTGCGGCAGCCGTTTTGTATGTGTGTGTGTGTGTGTGTGTGTGTGTGTGTGTGTGTGTGTGTGTGTGTGTGTGTGTACTCAGTGGTCGCTGGCTTATCACTTGGGTATGTGCGGTGGGGTGTGGTAGGGACGTGGTAGTGGTAGTGGCAGTGGTAGTAGTAGTAGTGGTTGTAGTGTGGATGCTGGTGACAGTATATTTCACGACAGAAGAAGGAACCAAAGGCCAAGATCCTTTTCTATTATATTTTTGCCGCCACCAGACTGTTGTAGTTAGCTTTGAAGAGACCTGTGGTAGTGAAGAGAGTAATTCCAGGATAACGTGGCTCTTAACCCTCTGTAATTAATTTTAATGAGTACATTAACTTATTACTTTCATCTGTTTATAATATTCTAACTGATTATTTTACAGTTTTATAGTTTTCTCGTGTTTCTCTCCACATCTTCCATCATCTCGATCCTTCTGCTTGTTCATTCATTCCTGGTCCTGTTGTTGTTCCTCTTGTAAGCTCATATTTTTCCTCTAAATTTTTGTTTCCTCTTCTTCCTTCCCTAAGTGAGGCAGGGCAGGGACGAGGGTAATATTAGTGTGTAATTGGCTAGAATTTATGATGACGTGGTGGTAGATAGGATGGTGAGGAGGAGGAAGGGAGAAGAGAGGAAGGGGAAGGGGGAGAAGATTTGCGTAAGAAGAAGGGATGAACAAGGGAGAAGGAAACGAAGGTAGGAAGGAAAAGGCTGAATAAAAATGGTGAAAGAGGAGGGATGAAGAAAGAAAGAAGTTATGGAAAGGGGAAGAGGGAAAGATAATAGAGGACAGGCGGGGGAAAACAGCATGAGAATGATAGAGTAGGAAAAGACTGGGAATGAAGGAGAGGGAAAACAATGAAAATTATTGGAGGGAGTGGTGGCGGAAAGGGAAGTGGAAGAGAAGGGAGGAGATCACATGAGAAAAGAAACAGAGAGGAAGGGAAGAGGAAGAGTAGGTAAAGAGGGGGGAAACAACAAACACAGTGTACAAAAAAGAAAAAAAAACAGGACCCATAATATACTGGCATTGCTGTGATGTGGTGTTGAGCGGTGACTATTTTGTTCTATTACACTCCTAATATATTTTTTTTAATTAGAAGACGAGTATATCCACTGATAGTAAAATTTTCAGCCAGAGCTCGCCATATGTACTGTATTTTCTGTAACTCCAAAGTATTTTATTCAGCTGAAGGGAGACTGCTTGGGCTACAAGGAGTGCAAGCAGCGTCCATTAAGGCCACACCGTCTGACAAGGGTCGTAAGGTGTGTGTGTCTGTGTAACTCGATATACTGTGCTATATGTCAGTGTTCTGTTATCTCTCTTCTCCCTTCTGGCTTAATTATTCTTCGTCAGTTTTCCATCAAGGTCTCCCCCTACCCACCCCCTCCTCCGTACTCCACACCCCAGATACCCACATTCTTCCCTCCCTCCCTCTTTCCTTTCCTCACCCCTTCCCCCTCCTCCCCACCCATCCCCCGCCTCCCCACCCCGCGCCCCTGTCGGCGTGGCCAGTAATTACTCGTCTCAGCTCGTTAACCGCGGTCATTAATGCTGGTTTTCCATCGATGAACCGTGTCATTATCCTGTTAGTGTTCGTTAGCTTATACGCCTGGTGGTATAACGACGCAGTTGCAAATGCCAACAGGGGAACTGGCCTCGTCATCTACCCCTAACCCTCACACCTCAGTGGGTTTGTCAGTGGCGAGAAAAACCGTGTGGCGTTAGCGAAAGTAAAGGAGATAAATCGTCCCCCGAGATTTAATGGTTAGAAGAAATAGTTTATATATACGACACTACGACAACCATACCTCGTATGTGCAAGATGGAGATAGTTCTAATATATACTGAACTGGATCATCATCGTCGTCGTCGTCGTCACCGCCACCGCCACCGCCGCCGCCGCCGCCACCACCACCACCACCACCACCACCACCACCACCACCACCACCCATTCCTGATTCCCAGTATTTCCTGTGATGATAAGAATCCAGCAACAGGAACAAGACTAGCTTCTAATAATTATATAATCCCATCGTCATCCGTCTCCATCAACATTTAACACCATCATTAGTATCAATACCAAAACAGTAACCCATTATTCTCTGTTGCCTTTAGTACATGTAGCTTCCATGAGAGAGAGAGAGAGAGAGAGAGAGAGAGAGAGAGAGAGAGAGAGAGAGAGAGAGAGAGGGTGAAACACTGGAGGAAGAAATGTATAAATGAAGAGAAAAATGAATGGTAACAGTGTGTCAGAACGAAACTAATGGAGGCAGAGAAAAAGTAAAGGATGGTGAAGTGAGCTGGTGAAGTGAGCTAGGGAGGTGAGCTGGTGAAGTGACCCGGTGAAGTGAGTTGAGGAGGTGAGGGAAAGATAATAAATGAAAACTGAAAGGAAGGGAGAGGAAACTTATGAATGTAAAGTTTATCAGAAGGAACCCCGAGGCTGGGAAAATGAAGCAGAAAAAGTTTGATAATTTGAAACTTTTTACACACACACACACACACACACACACACACACACACACACACACACACACACACACACACACACACACACAAGAACCGTGAAAAGTTTAGACAGTTTGGAGAGCAAGAACAACTGAAGCAATATTGGAAACGATTGCCCTTATCTTAGCCAGGATCAGGACACACAAACGCACTTACGATCCATTCCCTGTCGTAAGTGAGATTTCGATATGCAGGAGGGACAAGGAGGCTGTAAAATCTTCCTCTTTGTCCAAACTTCATCACTAAGTCTTGAGTTACGGCACGGAAATTACAGCAAGTTATAACTACCTTCTTCAGGAAAATCTTGGAAAGGAGTGCAAATTTTTCCCTTGTCTAGTTCATACTATAAAAACATATCTAAGTTATGGTAGGGAATCGGTCGTAAATTTATGTGAAAATCGGATCCCATAAGTTTAAAGATATTGGGAGAAAAAAAAAAAGTGTTAATGGGGATGGGTAAAAAAAAAAAAAAATAAATATACAGCTTAAGTAACTCAGTTGCAAATACAACACTCATTCGTACTTATCTTCCTGTGTTTTATTTTTTTCGTTATGTTCTCCATTTTCTCTACATTCTTTTCATAGATTGTCAGCCTCATTGCTTGGTACTTTCTCTTCTGCCTCCCTCTAATCAGTTCATCTCTATATAGGCCTAGTCGCTCACCCACATTGTTTTCTTCCCCCCAGTTTTCCATTCTCTCTCCCTTCCACGTCATCATCTTCCATGTGTATCCTTCTGTCAGTATTGTCGCTCCATCCTTCCTTTCTTGCATCTCCTTCCCTTTTCATTTCACACTTTCCATGTCCCCGTTCTAGCCCTTCGCCACTATACAGTCTCTTCTACCTCTTCTTCCCTCCGCGTCTTTTCTTCCACTTACCCTCTTCCCCGTTTTTCTTCTCTTCTTCCTCATTCTTCTCTCCCCTCCCTCCACCTCCCCCCTTCTTTACCTCCCCCAACCTCCAGAAGGGCACCATCAGACGTGGTTGTGGTTCCCTAACTTGACTTTCTCAGACTTATGTTGAAGAGTTTGCTGTGCTCCTCTTTCTAACTCTCTTTCTGTCTGCCTGTCTGTCTTTCTATCAGGTCCTCCTTCCTTCCTTTTTTCTTTCTTTGTTTTTCGTTTTTTCTTTCTTTTTTCCTTCTTTTTACAATGTTATGTTGGAAATTCTGTTGACTGACTCTCCTTCCACCCTTTCTTACTTTTCCTCTTCCGTAGTTCCTTCCTTCCTTCTTTCCTTCCTTCCTTCCTTCCTTTCCATTCCTATCCTTTCTTCCTCCCTTCCTTGCTTCGCTCCTTCCTTCCTTAGTTCTAGTCTCTCTGCTTTGAACATTTGGATAAGAAATTTAAACAATAAAGCAAAGTTGGCAGTGCAGGGAGGAAAGAAGGATAAATTCAATGTGACAAGTGTCCAGAGAGCCAGAGGAGAGAGGGAGGGTTTAGGGGTGAGACAGAGAGAAGGACACGAGAGAGAGGAAAGAAAGCAAGAAAAGTGTGGAGAGAAGAGGGATGAGGGAGGGAGGGAAGGAAGGGGAGAGGGAGGAGGGAGGGAGGGAGAGAGAGAGAAGGGAGGGAGAGAGGGAGAAGTTTGGGCGATGCTTCTCCAGGGAGGTATATACATTGGAGTGATACCTGACTTTCTCCCTTTGTCTTTTCTTGCTGTCTGGTGACCTTCTGTATTTCTTTTTCTTGGCCTCTTGTTTTCCAGTACAGGATTGTCGTCAGCCTGTGGAGGTCTATGTATTCAAACTAACACTACAATATTTTCTTCAACTAAGGACAGACGCCTCAGTCTGTAGGGGTCAGAAGCAGTTTATAAATACTTAGTGCTTCCTACACCTTGTCTCAGCAGCAGTTTACTTTCCACACACCTTTGCTTTCCCACATTACCCTTCCTTTTTCTTTTCCCGACACTTTTACCTCATGTTTTTTCCCCCATGCATTTTTTTCTTCCCAGTCTGCATTTTTTGTAGTTTCTATCCTGCCTTTTCCGTGTTTATTTTTATCTTGTTTTGCTTCTTCTCAGCTTTTTCTCTGACTTTTTCACTCTCTTCATTTTCCATTTGTTCCTCGATATTTATCCCATTTTTTTTCCCCTTAACACTCTTTATTATGTTTTGCCAGGCGGGGATCTCCCTCAGCATTGTAAAATCACTTGGCCGTGTAAAAAAAAAAAATAAATAAAATAAATAAATAAAACTTTGCAACAGTTATCTTTTCCTATTTTAACCTCTTTTTTTTAATGTTCCTTTTCTTATGTGTCTGTCTTCTTTCTTTCTGTTTCCTCTAATATTCACCTTTCAGACTCTTCCGTCAGCACCTCTCCCATATGGTTAGTTTTCCTTTGTCTCGACGTATTTAATTACAGTGATATATGACCGACATCCTATTGTACTGTTCCTTCCACATTCTACCTCGTACATATGACCACCCAGCGTTTCGTCCATCTATCCATTCGTCATCCATCCACTCTTCCATCCGTCCTTCCAACCATCCATCCATCCACCCATCCATCAGTCCACCCACCCACCCACCCATCTATTCATTCATTCATTACCCATCCATCCATCCCTCTAGCACCCACCCACCCGCCAGCCCATCCACCCATCCCCCTGCCGTGGTGTGGTGTGGTGTGGTGTGGTGTGGTGTGGTGTGGTGGGTGGGTGGGTCAGTGCCATAGAGGTAGGAGTAGGTAGAGGCGGCATAAGGGATTAACCACGGGTAGGTCAGAGTGAGGCCGACAGATCTGACTCGACCAACATGGCGGCGACCCCTCAGACAGCTGTCTGACTTGGTTCCGCTGACCAGGCGCGAGTGTTTTCTTAGTTGCAAACAGAAAAAATGAGGAAGAAAGTAGGTTATGAATGGAAGGAGAAAAGAAAGTAGTTAATGAATGAAAAAAAAGGAAGCATTTAAGAACATACGGTAAAATGAAGGATGGAAGACAGATAGATGATTTAAAATAATATACATCAGCACATTATGAAAAAAGTTTATATCTAATATTCTGTATAATATTCAGCTTGACTTTACTAACTCCAGTCATATACATAATGTACACTTACAAATTATAATTCACTCTAAAGATACTCACCGGTGAAATGTAATGGATGGGTCAGATTTCTGATCTCCTCTTTCTTTACACCCAAATGCGGCACAGGTGGTGGGCATTTTTGGAGTCTTAGGTTATTTGATGGTGAGTTACAACTTAGGACATAACGTCTCACACCCACAGCTGAACTACAACTAAAACCAGAGGTAGAATGAAGTCTACTTTGTTTCTGGCATTCTCCCTGAAGCATACCAGGTGGACACACAGCTGGAGGTATTAAAGGCTTAATAATCTCATGGCCACACCCACGGAGGTAGGATTAGGACTCTTACCTCTATGGGCACAGCCATAGAGGTAGGAGTGCACAGCAATCTTCTTCGTCAAGTAGGTGTTGCCGTGACCTCTTGACTTGACCAATATGGCCGTTTGACAGTTCTCTGGCTTCACCGGAGCCTTCTCACGCCGACTCTACCCTAATCCTACCTCTATGGTCAGTGCACTAGGCGGCAGAGTAAGTGTCCACAGCTCTCATAACTATTTCAGTGCTAAGACTGACTCCCCCACACTCCACCAATCTCCACACTAATTAAGAATATCCCAGGTGACCAGTGGATGGGTTAGGAATGTTCTCTCTCTCTCTCTCTCACACACACACACACACACACACAACAGAGGGAGATAGCTGTACTTGGTGGCATAGTAGATAGACGTATTCTTTGGACCAGCAGATAGGTATAGGTAGGTAGGTAGGTAAATAAAATGGTACTCGTATGATTGGTTTGCCTTGCGGTCAAAGAGCCAATTGGGAGTTGGCCATTTTTACAGTGGTACAAGTGGCCAGCTGAATGACTGACGGATGACGGTGAAGTGACTGGTGGGCACAGGGGTGATGGGCTGATAGGCGCTCTCTCTCTCTCTCTCTCTCAACAGAAGAGAGAGAGAGAGAGAGAGAGAGAGAGAGAGAGAGAGATTCAGCCATACGAAGTTGATGAGATAAATGCCAAAAAATGAAAAAAAAAAAAAATAAAAGCATGATCGAAGAAAAACTGAAATGGGAAGATTAACATGACAGAGGTTAATGCAATTGGCTTTGGGTAATTAGGCTTTTTTCATTTCATATAACATAAAGTTGTATATCTAGGCCACCTTAAAATGGCATATAATTATACATGTCCCGTATAATTTCCAATATACTGTAGGTTTTCGCAGGAGAGGGATGCAGTTAATATTTGCTTTCATATCAAGAAAAAATTATATTAACATTTTGATATTCGGCAGAGCCAATCAGTGAATTAGAAAAATGTGTAATGTTATTATTTTTTTTCTTGTCCTTCATTTTTCAGGCGTTTGTGATGAGGGTGAAGGATTTATCAGATTATCAGCTGTTAGGGTCCCGGATGTTGAATCAATTACTGGTTGTCGATCCGTCCTCAGTGAACCGGGATGAGAGAGAGAGAGAGAGAGAGAGAGAGAGAGAGAGAGAGAGAGAGAGAGAGAGAGAGAGATCGTAAAGCATCACATCAGTAGCATTGTTAAGACTGAAATATCATCAAGAGATATACCGTAGACCTCTCTTCATTTTCCATATCTTGCCCTTCCTCATTTTATTGTCAGTTCCCTTCCTCTTCTCCCTTGCCCCTGTCACCACCACCACCAATAACAACAACAACAACAATACACGGGAGAATTCGGTCTGACACGGATTCTCTCGTAAAGAAATTTGGGCTTACGCTATCGGCCTATGGGGGATAAAGGGTTGTGTGGAGGGAGAAATATGGAGTAAAAATGATTCCGTTGGAGAGAGAGAGAGAGAGAGAGAGAGAGAGAGAGAGAGAGAGAGTGACGGTCACTTATAACAACGATGTCAGGATTGGTGGTAGTGATGGGGGAGTGAGGAGGTAAGGGGTTGGGTGTTGAAAGAGGGAACGAGTAGAACGTGAAGGAAGGTAGATTGGGAGTGAAACGAGTGGTGGTGAGGGGGGAATGTGTAGTGTGTAGCAGTGAGGGGGGAATGTGTAATGTGTAGCAGTGAGGGGGGAATGTGTAATGTGTAGCGGTGAGGAAGATGAGGTAGATGGGGAGTGGAAAGATTGACCAAGGAAAAAAAGAAATAGGGTGTACTGTGAGAACCATTCAGTAATTTGCCATCATTTGTGCTATATTCTTACCCCCTACGGACAGTTTTTCTCTGACTAATAGTTAAAATAGCAACCCTTTGTAGGGACCAGCATGGAGACTGGATTGAATGAAAACGTGGAAGGAAAGAAATGGTGCAGATGGAAAAATAGTTAAGTCGAAAGAAAGGGATAGAAAATAATATGATTAAGACTGTAGGAGTGAATGAGGAGACATATTAGGGTGTCAGGTATGAAGGAAGATAAGTGTGTAATGTAATGGGTGAGGAAGGTGGTGAATTGGCGGTGAAGAGCCTTATATATATATAAGCTGAAACGAATTGGATACAGCCATTCATATCAGCCAGGTTGGGTATTATTGCCTGCCTCCCAACACACCATGCATGTTACACCAACGCCAGCTTATCCTGTTAACGATATGGAAGGAAATTGATGTTGGTGATGATGATGATAATAGTAATAATAATAATAATAATAATAATAATTTCAAGGAGGCATAAGCTGTAGGTTGATGCACATTAGACAGGTTGGCAAGTTGATTGATATACATATTTCGTGTATTTATTGATATTAATGGACTGCTAAGGTGATAGAGTAACAGCTACTCATTGATATGTAAGTACTTTTGGTACATAATATTACATGAACGAAGAAAAGGAAGAGGGAAAAAAGAGAAGAATAACATCGGAAGTTCTCTGGTAAAGGAGAGAGAGAGAGAGAGAGAGAGAGAGAGAGAGAGAGAGAGAGAGAGAGAGAGAGAGAGATGGCTAGTGTGCGTGTTAATGTGCGTAATAACTCCCATAGACTCAAACAGTGTATGTGGATGGGTGCTGTGCGTGTGCCTTGTGTTCCTGGGAATCATTTTGGAGTAGGGTTATTGTAGCAGTGTGTATGGGATATATGTGTACTGTGTTTGTACTGTATATATATATTATGTTTATGTATATCCTTGTGTGCGTTTGTATTTGTAAAGTATGTGAGTGTTTGACACTTATGTGGTGTAAAATACTGCCGTGTTCTCGACGGAGTGGGTGAGAACGAAAGCAGGGCTGGCTGGGGAGAGAGAGAGAGAGAGAGAGAGGGGGGGGGGAACGTTGGGAGGAGGACTATAAGAGTGTGGAGTGGGTGGGAGGGATGGCGTGGGGTGATACCTATGTCGTATTCTCGTAGACAAAGAAGGGTACGTAGCGCTTATTCCTTAGCGATTTAGACATCACACCTTTATCCCTCTTGTATGTTGTTGATGCATTCTGAGCCGAAACTTTAAAAATGGCTGCCATATAAATTAGTATACATTAAGGAGAAATATGTTATAAAAATCATTAATTAGGCAAGTGGTAGGAAGTCTTCTGTCATCAATAATATACCTGAGCCAAAATGAAGGTAGGCTATGGACCAACGCTATACCATGTTTACACTAACTTGGTCTAAAATCGCCATCTTTTCGCCGTGAATGCTGAATTGTAACATGGAGAAGTTCTGGTAAAAGGATGTAGAGTCGTAGTAATGTCCATTTCTGCTGCTGAATTGCGTGAAGTAAGTTGCAAAAAAACGAAAATCTGGGCCAAGTTGTTGTGAAAGAACTACAATATAACATTTAATTTTACTAGGCATGTGTAGAGCATCGAGAAAAGGTTAATATCTTCATTATAGTGTCATACCTCATTACTGTAACAACGAAAACTTTATTACGGTAGATGTTAGACTTTTTCGTTCAAGTGCAAATGTCTAGTTTTGAAAGACTGAGAGATATACGATATAATTCCCTTTAATGCTCTTATGACAAGGATTTCTCAGCTAAATAAAATCGTCTTGTGCTGTGTCCTGGGTAAACTGCCACAGTGCATCCATGTCAGTGAGGGTTTATCGCAGGTCAGTGTCCCTTGGGCGGGTAAGAGTTCTCAGCGAAAAATGTCTTTTTTTTTTTTTTTTTTTTTTTTGCCAGAATAATTAATCTACAGTATGAGTCCAGGCAAGCAACAGGGTTAAGGTTTTATTATGTCAGCCTTCCCATCACAACCCTGATGGGGCTGTCCAAGGACTGGTTTTACTCAGCCATTTATATTACCAAAATACTCAGTTTATGACTCACAATTTGATAGGTATGCAAGCAACTATTACTTTTGAGGTATTTGCGCTTATTCCAAGAGCACAGCACTATGTGAAGAGTTTTATTGCTCATGGAACAGTGTGAGGAATGTTCGATGATCGTGGAAAAGTTAACGTTTGAGAACATTAATGATAGTAGCGATATGAGATCAATTAGCAAATAATGAAACTATTTAGTATATATATAGCAGGGTGTACGTGAGATATATCAAGGACAGATGGGTTTGCTGTGGAGTGTGGGTAGCTATGGCATATGGTCGTGAGAGCATTTAACAAGAGGCGGGAGGGTGGAAGATGAGAAGGTGCGGTGTTTCATATGCCCCATCTGCCCATTCCTCTCTGTGATGTCACTGAGGACCGCACAGGTGAGCTACTACAATAATACAGTAACTCGCACAGTGGATGTTGCTCACATTCCAATCAGTATTTACAGCAGGTAAGGCGATGTCATTGATTTACTGAATTTATGGCAGTCGTCGTGCCTTCAGACGCATGTACATACACTTTACGGTGCCTCCATTTGGTCATTGAACCACAGTTTTCATGCAGTTATGCAGGACAGTGCGCAGGAATAATGTCTTGGTATGAGAGAACTGGGTACAAAATGTAATGCGCGCGCATCGATTGCTCGTTTTCAAGGTCCCCCCCCCCCTGGTCTTTAACACACGCTAAATGGTGTCATATTGCATTTTCATAACTCAAAATATTGGTGTATTATTTTCAGCGTTGCTGCAATAAGAGTGGTAGTGTTCATTATGTGTTGTGGTCAACGAATATGTCCAGGTACAAAGTAAATCATATCTTGACACAGTATTAATATTTGCAATAATTAGTACTAGTCAACGCGTAACATGTTATACGCTACATGAGTGTGCATGCCAAGGAATGTCGGGCATAGCAAGATTATTGCTCCATATCATCAGTGCTTGCTTCATAAAAATTATCTAACGTAATTCTCTGTATCTAATAAGTAGTGATGCTTTGACGCCGCCCTGCTTTCATGATGCACGCAGCATAATAAACAACAGCCTGGACTAAAGACTGAGGGGCACCATGTGATACTCGGGCTATGCTGCTGTAATATTCCTCTCTTAATTAAAACTGCTTTTTCATGGAGATCTTGAATCATGGGAATATTATGCAGTCTCTCTTCTCACAAAAGCATCCTAGTTACGACAGAGGATTAACCACAAGTGTGATAATCAGTGTGCAGTGTGTGTTTATCCCTGCTTGCACCTGTTCACTCCACACCCGCCCCGCCACCACTGAACGCAACACCACCACACCTCCACCTCTCCCGCCACGGCCAGGTTCACGTTGCCAGACTTCTTCGCCAAAATATTATCCACACCACAATAATATTCTCTAATATGGCTGTCCTTATTGTCTTTGAACATATTGAGGGGCCTGGCGCTACTGTTAATATGGCCGGCATGCATAGGTTAGTAAATAACTAGCGCGTTGACTGAACTCCGCGATAAAACCCTGTGAACTGGATATGGTGGCGCTGGCAGTGACGGGGAGTTTGGAGGGTGGGGAGATATATGTTGCCTGGGGGAGGGCTGAAGGTGGGGAGGAGATCCATATCAGCATAATAAAAGGTTCCTAGACACCCTCCATATAACCTACGCTATACACCTATATCGCCATTTTTCCTTATCGCATAGTTCATAAGGCAACCCTGTCAAACACGTTATAAATGATATCAACCTGTCATTGCCGATTCACTCAAAACAAAGGTATATATATCACTGACCATTTCGGCATGTATTCTTCACTATACAGGTATGGGAGACCTGAATTGCTCAGCACTAAAAACAAAATAATAATAGACAGGAGGATGCACGCAGAGGTTAAGAGTAATGTCATCAGAGTGAGAGGAATAGAGATGGCAGAAAATGAGAGAGAGAGAGAGAGAGAGAGAGAGAGAGGTAAGGATGAGGAGTGGGCTAAGAGGAGTACGAGGAGCAAAGGAGATGATGGAAGTTTATTGCTGTTTGGTTAAGTGGATTATCTTTTATGACTCTCTCTCTCTCTCTCTCTCTCTCTCTCTCTCTCTCTCTCTCTCTCTCACACACACACACACACACACACACACACACACACACACACACACACACACACACACACACACACACACACACACACACACACACACACACACACACACACACACACACACACACACACACTTTTATCCCTGTCCCTGCGTTAAAAGTTATTAATCAATTGAAGTGCTTCCTGGGAGGCTGAGAGAGAGAGAGAGAGAGAGAGAGAGAGAGAGAGAGAGAGAGAGAGAGAGAGAGAGAGAGAGAGAGAGAGAGAGGCTTCTACACCGTGTGTACACAGCCCTCATCATCATCATTTTTTTTAAACTACCTTTTCTCATTTTCTTCACTATTCATCTCTATCCATGTATCTGCATATCTCTGTCTGTGTAAATATGTCTGTCTATCTACCCATATCTCACTCTCTTCTCTGCATCTGTTATGAATCTCGTTTGTCTGCCTCTTAATGTTCTTCCACCTCACGTATTTCTAATTACTTTATCTTTCTACCTTCCTTCTCCTATTTTCGTGTCTTACTGCCATTGCATTTAATTTTCTGGTTCTTCTTATGTCCTTCCCCTCCACCATCTTCCTCCCTCCTTGTCCCATTGTCATTTCTTCTTCAGGTGTTTCCCCTCTTAACTGCCACTGTTTTCTTTTTAGCATTCACATTTCCTTTCTTTTTCCTGTGTGGCCACTTTTGCATTTAATTTTCCTCACAGTTTTTTAAGCTTTTCATTCACACTTCCTACTGCTTTCCTGCCACCCTTCCTGTCACCTTCCTGTTTCTTTACATTCCTCCACTTCTATCATTTTCACTTCCTTTCTGCTTTTCTCCCTCTACATTCATCCCTCTCAACCTACCTCCCTCTCACATCCATTTCCAAGTTTCACCTTATTGGTTCTTTCCCTTTCCTCTACTACCCACCTTCTCTACTTTCCTCGCTTCCGTTTTTCCACTGTGTCTGTTCCCTTCCTCCCTCCCTGTCTACCTCCCTTACCCCCCTCATCATCTTCCCCCTCTACACACATATTATCTGCTCAACAGAACACACACTTCACTCGGCTACATCCTCCCTACCTCACTCTTTAGGTTTGTGTCTGTGTGTGTCTGTGTGTGTATGTGTGTGTGTGTGTGTGTGTGTGTGTGTGTGTGTGTATGTATGTGTGTGTGTGTGTGTGTGTGTGTGTGAGAGAGAGAGAGAGAGAGAGAGAGAGAGAGAGAGAGAGAGAGAATTTATGGAGGAAAACGAGAGAGAGAAGGTAGGGATATGTGTTTAAGAAAACGAGGAAGAGGGAAAGGAGGAAGGGTCAGGATTAGGGAGGAAGGGAGAGGGGAGGAGGAAGTAGGAGAAAGGAGGATAAGTGGTGAGTTATGGGGGTGGGAAGGCGGTGAAGGGGATGAGAAAACACATTATACCAGGGTTACGTAGCGGAGAGGGAGGGGGGAGGGGAGAATGAGGGAGAAGTATGAAACATGGTGTAGGAGTGATGACTGATAGAAGTGTCAAAATAAGGACGAAAAATGTTAAAGAATAGAGTAATGGTTCTCAGTGTTCGAGAAAGGAGGGGGGGGGGGATGGAGGGTTGACCTTTGATCATGCAGTGGTCACTCATTGATATATACAGTGCAGGAGGACCCACCCTGGGTCATAGGAAGATCCCCCTAAAATATGATGTGTTTGTTATTGTTATGAGGGGTATACTTATTTACATGTATGATTATTAAGAAAGGTAATAAAGACGCAACCTTTGTTGACCTTTATTATCTTCAGAGTTAGGAGACATAGCAATTCACTTGCAGCCTATTGCCATTGTTCCTCTCACCATGAAAAAACATGTCTGTAAGTTTTCATGTGCTGATTTTTAGCATCATTCAGTGGTATGCTTTTATGTCGTGGAAACACAGGAAAAATTCTTAATTAGCTGATTTTTTCACATCAGTTGCAGGAAAATTTAGAAATATACTTCATTACAGCTGGGAATTCAGGGGAGGCTTTGAAGATGACATACACCAAACATATTTGGTTATATCAGTTAAAAAAGAAATGTGTTATATTGGAATATTGCATCCTGAATCCTTCGACAGTGCTGTGGTATCTACTACCCACTGCATGTAGCCACTGGCCTGATTTCAAAAATATTTACCTGAGGAGGTTACAGCATCCAGCATCACTTGCCTCCCCCGCCCCCCGCCCCATCCATTTACATGGCCATCACTGTTGAAGATGGTAACCCCCCTCCCCTCCAATACACTGGCCTATTTCGAACACTGATGGTTCTTACACATGCTCGAGTTGCCCGTAGGAGGATTTTGTGTGTGTGTGTGTGTGTGTGTGTGTGTGTCCTGGCAGATTCGTGGCGCATTTGCCGCCGCAACGGCCAATTTTTGCGTCACATCAACTTTTGGGCGCAGTTGCCTTTTGCCTGTAGGAGAACAAGCTGTAATGACTGAATCGTGAGCAGCATGAAAAATGATGTTGATGAGTGAGAATGACAAAGTGTGATGTAGAGAAGAAATATGATAAATATTGGTGTGCGTTTACTCTATAATAAGACTTTTTAAGGAAAAAATATATCTCTGTGTTGAGTTTTAAGTAAGCGGAGTGAATCTGACTGTATACACCAGGAACAGAAGAGAGAGAAGGAAAGGTGTGTGTGTGTGTGTGTGGCATTAGCAAACCGTGCATAATACAATAATCACTGGCTTCCTCTCCTCCACCTTCCCTTACCAAACCTTTTTAACTAATAATTTCAAGCACTTCACTTCTCCCTTTGTCTTGTGTTTTTCTTCGCTCTTCGTCTTGCCCTGCCGTCAGACTTGTACTTGTTTCTGCCTTCATTCCCTTCCTTCCATTAGTGTCATTTCTACCATCCCTTCCTTCCTTCATCCCATTCTCTTATTCATATCTGTCTTCACTTCTTTCCTTCCATCTTTCCTTCCTTTCTTGCCTCCATTCTGTTAACAGTTCCTCCTTCCTCTCCAACATTCCTTCCTAAATATGCTCCTTCTCTCGGCCATTGCTATTTCCCCTCTCTCCATCACTATCTTCTCTCCCTTCTTCCTTCGCAACTTTCCTGCTTTCTCCCATTTTCCCTCACCTCTTTCCATCATTTCTCCTTTCATCCCCCTCTCTCTTTCATTTCTCCCTTCTCTTCTCCATTGCTCCAGTATCTTCACTCTCCACCATTCACCCCCCTCCTCTCTCTCTCTCTCTCTCTCTCTCTCTCGTATTTTTCCTTTCCTCCTCCTCCTCCTCCTCCTCTCCAGCTCTCGTGAAGTCAGCCAGTGACATCAAAGAGACCACCACCATTGCATTCACCTACACATACAAATTGATTTTTTTTTTCTATATCAACCCTCTTACCTGCCACCTGTACTGACCTTCTTACCTTCAGGCGGTTTGTGTGTGTGTGTATGTGTGTGTGTGTGTGTGTGTGTGTGTGAGAGAGAGAGAGAGAGAGAGAATGGTGAAGATGGGAGTGCGGATGAGGGTGAGGGAAGCAGGGGCAAATGGTAAGGTCCTTCTTCATGGATTTGAGAAATAACAACAACCACAACCCTTTTAATATCAGGACGTATTCCTGTGGTGATTAAGCTTATATGATCATATTCAGAAAATGACAAAATAAAGAAGTTCTCAGGCTGAAGGGGTTAATAGGTAAACGTGTAATTAAACCAGTCAGGTGATGCTGAGAGACAGACCGACAGGAAGTGTTGATTAACAAGTAAATAGCCGAGAGTGACGGGCGTTAATAGAATAACAGAAAAGAGGAAAGAAGTGGTGACAGATCAAATACAAAACCTCTCATGCCATTCCCGCCTCTCCTTTTGTGCTGAAGGTGTGTGGTGTTAGTGAGAGAAGGAAGCAGTGTTGGTGGAGGAGGGAGGAGACGTGAAGGAGAGGGAGAGGGATATAATGTTGATGGTGGAGAGAGGAGACGTGGAGAGGAGGGAGATGGAGGGTAGTGTTGGTGAAGAAGAGAGAAGTTGAGAGGAAAAAGGAAACAGTGTTGGTGGAGGAGAGAGGAGACGTGAAGGAGAGGGAGAGGGAAACACTGTTGGTGAAGGAGAGAGGAGACGTGGAGAGGGTAGGGTGAACAAGCATGAGTGAGTGGTCAGCCTTCACCCCTCACACTGAAAATGTAAGACAAAATAACATGGTGGCAAGTGGCGGAGATGTTGGTACTGGAAGTGGACTGTTGGTTGTATGGTCATGAAAGCCACGGACATTAATAAAAACACCTTGCAAATAACAGTACACAAGTTTTAGATGAGATAACCCTAGCATATTTCAGTTTAGAAGGTACAGCAATATTGATATGAATGGAACGTAAGTGTGTACCGGTATAGGTTGTTTGACATTGCTGGACCTCAGGGAAAGAACTGCCTATCCTGTGTTCAGAAACGAATACATAAAAACAGTGAAAGAAAATATGATAATAAAAATGAAAGGCAAAATAATGAAATTGTGAAGGTAGGACTGGGAAAAGAGATGAAAGGAAAGAGGTGGCAAGGGTGGCCTGGGAAACGATGAAGAGGACAGGCGGGAAAAAGGCAGGGCGGGGGCAGCTGACTTATATGGAGGGGGGAGGAGAAGAGGTGGAGAGAGAGAGAGAGAGAGAGAGAGAGAGAGTATGACAGGTGAGGTAACATCAAAAGAGGCAAGGGATCTATCTGTGCCTCTCACTACTGCTTTTAATTCTCACACATGAAGGTCAGATGAGAGAGACGGGGAGTGAACGGAGGTGAGTTTGAAGCCATTAACAGGAACGAGGTATGGTAGTGTATGTGGGAGGGTGGTGTGTTGTGGGAGGCACGGGTCGTTACTGAATAGGGACGAAAGTGGTTGAAGGTCCATTTGGCCTCAGGTTCTTGACATAAATCCTTTTGTTAACTATACTACGATAAAAAACAATTATCTGAGGGAAAGACCATTCAAGTTTAGATGGCTGGGAAAAAAGGGCGTAGAAGAGTCCCTAGCACTTTTTCTCTAGGAACTTAGTTTTATAGAAGATTTCCTAGCACTTTTCCTTTAGGGACTTAGTTTTATAGACGGTTCCCTAGCATTTTATCTTTAGGGACTTTGTTTGTATAGAAGATTCACCAGCACATATTCCATAGGGGGAAATTACCAATATGCCGGGAATCGAACCCGGGACTCTCAGGTGAGAGCCAGGCAGCATACCACTACACCACGACCAGGTAAAAGTTAACTCACGTTGTCACAATCTTGTAACCAACGTCCCTCCGCCCCCACTGTGGGCATCAAGAGGATGAGTTAACCCCCTGGCACTCGGGCAAGTAGATGCTTTTAATCTACCCCAAGCACTTACGGCAAGTCAGAATGAAGAGAGAACCTGTATTTTTTTAACTCATCCTCTTGATGCCCACAGTGGGGGCGGAGGGACGTTGGTTACAAGATTGTGACAACGTGAGTTAACTTTTACCTGGTCGTGGTGTAGTGGTATGCTGCCTGGCTCTCACCTGAGAGTCCCGGGTTCGATTCCCGGCATATTGGTAATTTCTCTGATGATTTTTCCTGTGAAAAAAATACAGTTCTCTCTTCATATTCCATAGGGACTTGGCTGATATTGATGATTGCTCAGCACTTTTTCCTTTGAGTCTAGATTTGTATAGAAGATTACCTAGCACTTTTCCCAGAGGGACTTAGTTTATTACACTTTAATGTTCCTTGGTATGTAATAGATATTTTTAGCATGACTTTGCCTAAATAACACACAAGATATATCGTCACCCTCATAAAGAAACTGCCTAAGTCATTTTATCTACATGTCGGGAAATCGAAAAAAAAACTCATTTTCTTAATTTTCAATGACTCAGGCAGAACTTGAGGCGCATTTTAGACCACTTACACCCTAGACCTGACAAAGGCAGCTATACCAATAGGTGCGCCACGTGGTGAAGAACTGATTTAGGCAAAAATCCAGAAATCGCCGAAAAATGACTTAGGCTGTTTCTGTATGAGGGTGACGATATACAAACTGTTCCAGGTACAGAAATAACCTTGTAAGCTGCGCTGTGTCTATTTTGCTCTAACTTGACGTAAAACCTCCATCTATTTATCTTGAATACAAAATTGTAAGAAGGGATTAACACTAGAAAACGGTGCTAGTCACGAAGAAGTGCTATAGAAAGGATGTGGAGTCACAGTAATGTCTTGTTCGGGCATTTAGCTACGGGAAATAAGCTGCGAAAGGACAAATATCTGGGCCAAGTTAAGGTAAAAAGATTGTAAAAAGACAATAGGGAGCCTCCTTAACCCACGCAAATACTGTTATTGTTGAAGTGCGGTGAATTATACAAGATGGTCAATATAGTACGCAACACAATGATCTTGTGTTGCGGGTACGGCACAGTCAGTATTAGCGTTGTATGCTTCGTATCATTTCCGACTTCCTGTAACCCTTTTTATGGCCTATAGTGTCCGCTTTTTTTACGTCCACAGACTGCATGGTTGTGTAATAATATCAGGAAAGCACATTGAGGTGGTTTGGCCATATGGAGAGAGAGTGAGAGACTAACAAGGAGAGTGTATGTGAGTGAGGTGGAGGGGGGGAGAGGGAGGTGGAGACCTAGTATAAGGTGGAGGGATGAAGTGGAAAGGTATATGAGAGAGGGGTGTGTGACCTGTGAGAAAGGCAGTGAAATGACGGGGGACAAGGCGACATGGAGGCGATTTGTTTGTGGCCACCCCTTACGGGATTAAGGCGTCTGGCAATAGATAGATAGATAGATAGAAAATGTCCTATCTCAGAAGCACACTTGACCGTCCCAGCAACACAAGATTCGAGAACGCATCATACGGAACACCTGTACTTATCATTTTTTCTGCAATACCACTATAATTTTCTAACCTTTACCTGTTCAGCATAATGACGCAATTTTCATATATATTCGTGTTACCGCCAGACGAATTATATTGCAGACAGAACTCTCATAACGAAAGAGTATTATAATTTACCCTTTTTATATCGCTATTTTTGCGTAATTTTTAATGCGGCTTTTTTTTTATGCTGTCATTATATTTCACATTCACTGTACTGTTTTGTATACTCTTCTTTATGCTGATATTAATTGTCGCTTTCAATTTGCGTTTTCCATTTTCCTGTGTGAGGATGTTTGGTCACTTTTTTTTTTTTGAGGGGCTGGGGGTGGGGGGATGTGTGGTCATTCCCCGTGGATCATTAGGGAAAAAACTGCCAGAGCGTGTGTGTGTTTCAAAGGGACATTTTCCGAGTGGCTTTGTGTCCGCCCGCTGGAATAATAATGGGTTTGTGTGTGTGTGTGTGTGGGAGGGGGCAATGAGGGAGGAGGTGGGGAGAGCTGTGGGGGGTGCAGAGTGGTGGATAGGAAAACTGGAAATGTAGGGAAGATTGGTAGGAATACAGGAGTACAATATAAGGGAAAGCAAACAGGTCGAGGATTTGCATTTCTGGAAAAATACTGTTTCTGCTGATCTTCCGAAACACACACACACACACACACACACACACACACACACACACACACACACACACACACACACACACACACACACACACACACACACAGACTGAATAATGCCGTCACACCCTCCTTGAACGAGATAGTGTATTTTTCAGTAGATTATTATTATTGTTATTATTATTATTATTATTATATTATTATTATTATTATTTTATTATTATTATTATTATTATTATTATTACTCTTCAAGTGGTGAAACGCAACTGTATATGACGTCATTGTTTATTTGTGTATGGGAGAATAGCTGGGACTCAGGGAACGGTCTAACTGGTCTATGTGCAGAGTGGGGAAGGCATGAACAAAAATATAACGATCTGGGATATACTGTTAACCTATTAGAGTAAGAGAAGAAAAGGAAATAAAAAGGACGGAGGAGCAGCATAGGAGAAGGAAGGGAAGACGAATAATATTATGGTAGACCACAAAAGGGAGGTGAAAAGTGTGAAGAAAAGAGAAAGAAGGTAGGAAAATGGAGAGGAATATTGCCAAAAATGGTTGGGTGGAGCAGAACATATTATGCAGGATTTTCTTGTAATGATCCATTAAAGAGACCACAAATTTCCTCCCCAGACCACAAATTTCCTCCCCACAGAGAGAGAGAGAGAGAGAGAGAGGTCAGACCCTGCCTCCCATAAATGCAAAATCCTCTACACACACACCATCACACGCCCATCACCTCCACCCACACCTCAGGGCGAACACTTTTTTTTAAGATCAGTTAAAGGTGGGTATTTGAGGTGATTACCCATGACATAACAAACCTTTACCCCAAGTGTGGATAGTCTACCGCAGAAAGTATGTGTTCACTGATAATACTGCACTTTAGTACGTGCGTTTGGGAACACTGCTGAATTAACCATATACACACCCATATATACAGAGAGAGAGAGAGAGAGAGAGAGAGAGAGAGATTAGTGAATTCCTATACGTAGACATACACCATTCACACGATAGAATTACAGCTAGGTAGATACAGACAGACGTTTCCCTTTGAGACGAGAGAAAATCTTGAGTGTAACATTTTCCGTCGGTCCCACGTTTCCCTAATATATCCTGAGGTTTAGGTAAAGTGTGTGAGTCTTGCCTGGGTAAACATGGGTGAATCAAAAGTGTTATGGTTTTATGACAGCCAGCCACGTTTATGATCACCTCACTGTTATGTACCTGGAATACCAAAGTGATGGAATTTATGCATGTGGCGTTTGTGTGTGTGTGTGTGTGTGTGTGTGTGTGTGTGTGTGTGAATACCTGCAAAGTCTCTTCGAAATAAAATAAAATAAATGTAGTTTTGAATGTTGGGGAGATATGTTGTGTGTGTTTGTGCATATAGATTATTTTTCAGATAGACCTACTGTAGGTAGATATTTATGAGAGGCTGCTGTAATTGCAGCACTGAAAGATCGACAAAGAATGGTGGCCAATGTTAGCCTTGTAGCCAGTGGAATAATAGTTGCATAATTATATGGTCATCACCAGTATTACATCCACCTCGGGAGTACCGCCATATTACACTGGCTGAGGACCACTGGCAGGGAGAGGTAGGAGGAAGGAAGGAGGGAGGGAAGGGGTGAAGGAAGGGGGGCACGAAAACCATAAACTAACAAAAAGAAAATATAAAGAAATTGAAACCTGACATGGTTATTTAAAGAAAAAAGTGTAGAAATTTAAGGCTGTGAGGACTGTGAAAGTTTTTTTTTTTTTTTTTTTTTTTTTCAAGTAATGGAGGTAACTAGTGGAAGATTGAGGAAAACAGAGAAAACACCAATATGCTTATCGTTATACACGGTTATCATGGGATGTCCGTAAAGATTGGCTTATAATATATGAAAGGCATAAAAGGCCACATATATATATTTTGTTTTGGGCACAGTAAATCGTGAGCATACCGGGTGACAGGTAATAACATCAACCACCCCCGCACAAGATGACGTCTCGTAGTAAAGCCGTCGCCTTTCTCTTATTGCCTCAGTGTCCATCGCCTTTCTCTTATATGCCTCAGTGTCCATCGCCTTTCTCTTATTGCATCTGTGTCCATCGTCTTTCTCTTATTGCATCTGTGTCCATCGCCATTCTCTTATTGCATCATTGTCCATCATCTTTCTCTTATTGGTTCAGTGTTAGGCCTCTCTCGCCTCACCCAAACATATTCCAGCCCCTTCCAGGCCTGTCACAGCCATCAGTGCCTCCCCTCGTTCCGCACGCCCCCACCCTCGTTTCTGGCCCTATTTCTTCCCCCCTCACTCACACCCTCACCCTGCCCCTTCACACCCAGCCCTCAATATTTACCCTCCTTCACCATCGATTTCCTCTCTGTTATGTCTTTCAGTTTCACACGTATTCATAGTTTCTTAATGGGTTTTTGTCTGTGTTTCTGTCCATAAAGCGTTGTATGCTTGGTGTAGCCGTCTGTCTCATACATTTGGAGCTGCCAGCGGTCATAGTCACTCATTTAAACGAGTTAAATTCCAGCTGGGACGGAAATGTAAGTGGGTACAGTAGTGTGTCCTTGCATATGTTCTTACATGTTTGTTCCATGCTGAAGCTCCGTCGATGGCATATACAAATTCTGTGTCCCACAGATAGTCACTTCAACATTACATCTTCACATGCGTCATTCACACCTTTACCTGTGTATGAAACGCTGCGTGGGAGTGGGTCATTCCTTCAGCGATAGAAATGGTGCCTCTCGGCCCCATGGGTCAGTTGCCCCTTAGGACCCGCCAAACAAAACTTGAATGTGAATAGTAGGGCTGCCGTCCCTACCAGGCGAGTGCAGCCCGGCCGCTACAGTTCTCACTGGTACAAAATATGACTATACAGTACTTATGTCTGATTTCCCATGTCCTTCCTCTCCCGCTGTTTCTCTCTTTACCTTCCTCTTTACACGTTTGGCATTGAAATTTTGTTCTAAGTTTCGAGCTGGATACATTAATAAATGTATATAATTACATGCCATTTCTGTACTGGAGAGAGAGAGAGAGAGAGAGAGAGAGAGAGAGAGAGAGAGAGAGAGAGAGAGAGAGAGAGAGAGAGAGAGAGTTTATGGAAAGGAAAAAGGGTGGGGAAGGAAATGGCGTGAGACGGAGAGGCAGGAGGGAGGGAGGGGTGGAGGAAGATTGTGCAGTTTTATGGGTGTGTTGTGAGTGAGAGAGGGACGATAAGAGAAACATTAAATAAAACAGGAAGAAAACCACCAAGGCTGAAGAACACCTTTTATCTCAGCCTTGTCATAAGAACCAGGGATTATGTAGGTGTTGGTGTATCATGCAGAAAAGGGCACCTTGAACGTTTCTGAATATATATTAATTAACCTGTTGATATATATACCTTTTTACTATATATTGCTACTGCATATTGGGTAGTTTGGTAAGTGTACATTCCTGTGGTTATAAATATGTACACTTTTTTTTTTTTTATGTGATCGACTCTGGGCATAGGCTTCGCAGCCTGATTTCAAGGCCCAGTAGTCCTCCTACGTACCGCACACCTTTACATGTCACTACTTCGGCGTTAACACCCATCGTTCATACTGAATACATGCTAGGGCTGTCTCATATAGGACTGATGTATTGGTATTAGCGGGGGTATTTTTACGACATGTCGGCGGGTCTTCTGGTAGATCAGTAAAGTCTGATTTTTATGAAATTCAAATCCTTAAACTGTTCCCTGCCTCAGCGGGATTTGAACCCGGGTCCGTTAGGACTGCAGGCCAACTCTCTACCGATTGAGCCACTTGCATACATATACCAAAATACACACACACACACAAAAAAAAAAAACTCATTTTTTTTTCAATACTCAGGTTTCTATAACTCACCCTTGGCCGAATAAAATCGTCTGGCGTTAGCTGGAAGAGAACACACACACACACACACACACACACACACACACACACACACACACACACACACACACACACACACACACACACACACCAGCAGCAGCACCTCGCATTAGATACACAGCAGCACACAGTAGCGTCACATTGGGAGGCGACGTGAATGACAAGTGTGAATGTGATGTGGTAATGGCAGGCTGTGTGGAGTGAGTGAGGCTGGCGATTTGTTGCTATTTATCTTGTAGTCTTGATTATGAAGTTACCACGGATTTATACATGTTTCTTTTGCTTCATTCCAGGATGCAGAGTCTGGGAGTAAATTGTATAAACGTTCTGCCTCCCGCTTCCTCTCTCTCTCTCTCTCTCTCTCTCTCTCTCTCTCTCTCTCACACACACACACACACACACACACACACACACACACACACACACACACACACACACTCGCTGGTGCAGTGGTAACGTTCTCGCTTGCCATCTGGTAGACGGGAGTTCGCGCCTCGCTCAGGTTGCGAAAAGTTTCACTGACGAAGTGGGTGGTTACTGTCCCCCTTGAGCAAGGGGAAGGGTGTGTGCGTGTGTGAAGGTCACAGCCTTGCCCTTAGATCGGACTATATGAGCTCTCAGCTCCCTTCCGGGAGGGTAAAAGCTGACGATCACGACTATCAGGTGATCCTGACCGACCCGGTAAATTACACACACACACACACACACACACACACACACACACACACACACACACACACAGATTTATTGCCTCTTTAGTGAAACTTGGATGAATACAGACACTCGAGAATTTTTAGCAGAATATCAGATAAAAGGCTATAATATTTTTGTGTCAAACCGTCAGGGAAGAAAGGGGGGAGAGGTAGCTATTTATGTAAAGGATTCATTAATCTGTTATAATAAAGAAGACATTAAAGTAAATAGGGACACAGAAAGTGTCTGGGTTGAAATTAGTAACAATAGGGAGAAATTAGTCTTAGGAGCAATTTACAGATCTCCTAAATTAAGTAGAGCTGATAGTAAATACCTTTGGGAGGAAATGAGGAAAGCATCACAGTCCAGCTTAGTAATAATTGTAGGGGACCTTAATCTACCAAGGATAGATTGGAGAATTCAGACAGGAGATGCAGAGTCAGAGGAATTTCTAGAGGTAGTACAGGATAATTTCCTTTATCAGTATATAAGGGAGCCCACCAGAGGTAATAATATACTAGATTTGGTTTTAGCTAATAAAGAAAATATCATTAGCGATATAGAGGTTGGTGGACGACTTGGTAATAGCGATCATGAAGAAATTAAGTTCAAATTTATTTGGGATGTCTGTTCCACTGAAAATACCTCCACCGTTCCTAATTTTCGTCTAGGAGATTTCGATGGCTTAAGAGCTTATTTTCGAACGGTATTCCACAGGGAGATTAGCTATTGGAGGGAATGCCAGGTCAGTGTGGAATCGCAGGTCATAGGTCAGGCGCAGGAAACACCTGGAGATGTCCGTCAGGTGTCTGTGAGGGAGGAGGTCGTAGATAGGAATGTAGTCCAGGTGACGGAAATTAACTCAGCTCCAGTACCAAACAGACGTTCAACCAGTGAGAAGTATAACGAGTTAATAAATATAATACACGGAGGCCAAGATAGATATATTCCTTCAAGACCGTTTAGAACTAATAATTCGGAACCTAGATGGTTAAACAACAGATTATAATCTCTCATAGGCCAAAGGAAAGGAATATATAGAAAAATAAAACGTGGAGAGGAACACTTACGTAACCGGTACACAATTTTAAATAGAGAAGTAAAGAGGGAGATAAGAAAAGCAAAGAGAAGTTATGAAATTAAGGTTGCCAGTGAATCAAAAGAAAATCCCAAGGGTTTTTATCAAATGTACCGAACGAAAAATAAAGACAGGATAGGACCACTCAGAACAGAATCAGGTGACATTACCAGTGAAGATAAAGAAATGTGCTCCATCCTAAATAATTATTTCATATCAGTATTCACCAAGGAAAATCTAAGCCTGGTCCCTCAAGCAGCAAATATTTACCATGAGAATACGGAAAATATTCTTAGTAAAATAACCATTAGTAAGGAGGACGTATTAAAAGAAATTAATAAGTTAAAACCCCAAAAATCGCCAGGTCCGGACGATATATATGCAAAAATTATAAAAGAAACCAAAGAAGAATTATGTCAACCACTTTTAACGTTATTTAATGACTCTTTAAGTTCAGGAGAAGTTCCAGAGGCGTGGAAAACCGCAAACGTAGTGCCCATCTTTAAAAAGGGTGATAAATCAGCTGCGTCGAATTATCGTCCGATAAGTCTAACGTCAATAGTAGGAAAAATGTTAGAGTCAATTTTGGCAAATAAGATTAGAGAACACTTAGAAAGATTTAATCTTATAAACGAAAGTCAGCACGGATTCAGGCAAGGACGATCCTGCCTCACAAATTTGTTGTCATTCTACTCGGAGGTCTATGAGGCAGTAGATAGCGATAAAGCTTACCATGTTATTTATCTGGACTTTAGTAAAGCTTTTGATAGGGTCCCACACGAAAGGTTAGTTAGAAAGGTTCGAGCACACGGTATAGACGGCGATATCTTAAAATGGATAGAATCCTGGCTGAAAGGACGAAAGCAGAGAGTATTAATAAATGGAACTAAGTCGGACTGGGGATTAGTAACTAGCGGTGTACCACAGGGTTCAGTACTCGGTCCCTTATTATTTATCATATATATAAATGATCTAACTTAGGAGTCAATAGCAGCATCAGCAAATTTGCCGACGATACAAAAATAGGGCGTATCATTAACTCGACTGACGATTGCCATAACTTACAGAAAGACCTCGATACATTGTCCAAATGGTCTAAAGCTTGGCAAATGGAATTTAACGTTGAAAAATGTAAAGTACTTAACGTAGGCAAGACCATTGGAGATACTAAATACAGCTTAGATAACAAAGAAATTAGCAAATCGGAATGCGAGAGAGATCTAGGAGTTATGATTAGTAACGACCTTAAACCAAGGCAACAGTGCATTAATGCGAGAAATAAAGCAAATAGGGTCCTAGGATTTATTTCGAGAAGCGTGAGCAGTAGATCATCTAAAGTAATACTAAAACTTTATCTAGCATTAGTAAGGCTACATTTAGACTACGCAGTACAATTCTGGTGTCCTTACTATAGAATGGATATTAATTCGTTAGAAACTGTACAGAGAAGAATGACTAAAATGATACATGACGTCCGGAACCTGTCATATGAAGACAGACTGAAAAGACTAAGTCTGCATTCGCTAGAGAGGCGTAGAGTAAGGGGAGACTTAATTGAGGTGTTTAAGTGGATGAATGGTATAAATAAGGGAGATATTAGCAAGGTACTTAAAGTGAGCATACAGGATAGAACTAGAAATAATGGTTTTAAACTAGAAAAATTCCGTTTCAGTAAGGAAATCGGTAGAAATTGGTTTGGTAATAGAGTAGTAGACGAATGGAATAAGCTACCTAGTAAAGTAGTTGCTGCCTCTTCCATTGAGAGTTTCAAGCATAGGCTAGATAAGCATATGACAAATAAGGGGTGGATATAGAATACAGAAAATCTTATAACCAATACTAATTCAAAAAATTTTTCTTTTCAGGTTACACTATGATAGTCTCTATTCTCCTTTCACACTTTCCTGTAAAATGTCCACGCCAGTTTTTCTGTACGGCGTGGTGTTCTTTCTGACTTTTTCCTGCCGGCTTCGGCTGGAGGGTTTGGAGGGCGGGGGAGAGCCTTCTTCTTTGCTGTCCTTATCTCATTCTAGTAGTTCAGTTACTCTTCTAGGAGCTGCCTAGCATGGGCCAACCGGCCTACTGCAGTTATCCTCTCTTCTTATGTTCTATCATCTCTCTCTCTCTCTCTCTCTCTCTCTCTCTCTCTCTCTCATCACGAATGCCGAGTCAGCCTAAAAGCCAGATTACATGTTTAAAAGTTAACTGAGTTTTATCCAGAGAAATTTATAGAGAAGGATATAACAGGCTTTCATATTTTGTTTAACAATTTTTGCATTGAGTTAATTCTAGTTACATCTCTATATTTTATGAGGAACCGTAGGAACACTGACAGACTGGAAAGAAGTGATATACGAGCGATTCCTCTCACCTTTCATCATAACTTCGCCACACAGATATATCGCTGTGAACAAGTAGAGTGCAAGCATAAATTACGGTTGCCTAGTATAGTCCAGGAAAGGATATACAACAAGAACTTAGTATAAATGTCCGCCACGAGTGAGGTTTGAACCCAGTCTAAAAACACTGGCAGTGAGCTAAGGACTGATTGAATGTGTTACTTTATGCTGCATCACTGTGTTGTGTTGATCATCGATGCAGTGGGAGGCAGGAGTGAGAGTGAGAATGAGAGCACTGACAGCAACTGCATCCAACTGTTGTGGTAAACGTATTTTCACTTAACCTGCTTCCATAATAGGTAGTGTTAGTGAAGATGGGAGTGAAAGTGATGCAGTAAAAGTGAGTACACATGAGTGAAAATGCATCAGTGAAAGCGAGTGCACATGAATGAAAATGCTGCAGTGAAAATGAGTGCACAAGAGTGAAAGTGCAGTGAAAGTGAGTGCGCATGAGTGAAAATGCTGCGGTGAAAGTGAGTGCACATGAGTGAAAATGCTGCAGTGAAAGTGCAGTGAAAGTGGGTGCGTATGAGTGAAAGTGCAGTGAAAGTGAGTGCACATGAGTGAAAGTGCAGTGAAAATGAGTGCACATGAGTGAAAGTGCAGTGAGTGCATATGAGTGAAAATGCTGCAGTGAAAGTGAGTGCACGTGAATGAAAATGCTGCAGTGAAAGCGAGTGCACGAGTGAAGATGCTGCACTGAAAGTGCAGTGAAAGTGAGTGCGTATGAGTGAAAGTCCAGTGAAAGTGAATGCGTTTGAGTGAAAGTGAGTGCGCATGAGTGAAAGTGCATTGAAAGTGAGTGCGTTGGAGTGAACGTGAGTGCGCATGAGTGCAAGTGCAGTGAAAGTGAGTGTACATGAGTGAAAGTGAGTATGCGCAAAGTAAAATGGAGGGGGTGAAAATGGAAGTGGAAGTGTGAGATGGAATGAATTTTCGGAAGAATTAGAGTACATTGAGTGCCAACACGTGGGTGGTTGTAATTAACACATTCCTGTCCTTCCACGCTCACAGTAAAACTCCCTATTCTGCTCCCACTTATTGCTCCCTCTCACTGGCACTGCCTCACTTCCTCCCTGCCTCTCTGTTTATCCCTCAACCCCTCCCCCTGTCTCTCTCTCTCTCTCTCTCTCACACACACACACACACACACACACACACACACACACACACACACACACACACACACACACACACACACACACACACACACACACACACACACAGCTCCATAACCCCTTCAGTACAAGGGATCTCATAAGTTGAATAAAATCGTGTGGCTGTATCAGAAGCAAAATATCATCGTACAGAAAACATTAAACCTGAACCAGCCCACAAACACACCCACAAACACGACCATAAACACTGACCATCACATAACACTACCTATCACATGCACTGATATTTCCACCATCCCACAAACACACCCACTAACACTCCCATAAACACTAACCATCACATACCACAAACACCCTATCACATGCTGCTTATTTTTTTATCATCCAGCTTGCACATACCGAGCAAAAATACTGAGGCTTTTTCTACGTGGCTCTTTGACCTTTTTCTCCCCTAGTGATTGTGTTATATTGACACGTGGAGAAATGGAGAATGGTTTTTAAAAATGGTATAATTCTCCCTCTGTCTGTCTGTCTTTGTCTCTCTCTCTCTCTCTCTCTCTCAGGTATAAACTCTGAGGTATGGGAATGCAATATATGAAATACATAAAGGGAGGCAGAGTGGAAATGTGAGGACAAAACATCTCAATCACCCCAGGGGACTGGAGTGAGGAGGGTGAGGGGTGTGTGGTGGGGGTGAGGGGGTGGGTAGAGTGTGTGAGGTGGTGGCCATGGGGTGAGGGGAGTGAGGTGGGAAGAGGAAGGGAGTGGGTAGGAAATAGGGGTGGCCTTGGGTGGAGTGGTGTGTGATGGGGGTGACGGTGAGTGTGGTGGGGTGAGTAGGGGAGTGGGTAGGATGTAGGGGTGGCCTTGGGTGGAGTGGTATGTGGTGGGGGTGAAGAGAGGGGTGGGAAGGATTTGAGGGGTTCCCGTGGGGCGTGAGCGTGTAGTGGGCGATGATGGGTGTGGTGGGGTGAGGAGAGGAGTGGGTAGGGTGTAGGGGGTTGAGGATGATGGGGTGAGGGGTGTGGGTGTGGTGGTAGTGTGGTGGTATGAGTAGTGTGGGGAGTGGGAAGTCCTGGAGTGCCGTTTTAAACTGAATGATAATAACAAAATCATAGTATAAACACACACACACACACACACACACACACACACACACACACACACACACACACACACACACATTACGGGATATTGAGATGATTTTGTTGGTAGATAGGTAGGTAAAGAATCCCCGTTAGTGTGGTGGTAGTGTGTTTGACTCGCGATCTACCTGCTGCATAAAGTTGTGTCCTCTATTGTCCCTGTACACCAAGCAGTTCAAGTTGGGACCTGGAAGTTACAGTCGATTGTTGCGTGTCGTACTCAAAGGGAAGATTGGTACTTTAGCAAAAATTGTTAACCAAAATGATCCACTTGCAGTCAGTAGGCATTATTTATAATTCTCTCTCTCTCTCTCTCTCTCTCTCTCTCTCTCTCTCTCTCTCTCTCTCTCTCTCTCTTGTGGTGATTAAGGCTTGTAATCCCCTG
This sequence comes from Coenobita brevimanus, assembly GCF_032717465.1. Lineage (NCBI taxonomy): Eukaryota > Metazoa > Arthropoda > Malacostraca > Decapoda > Coenobitidae > Coenobita > Coenobita brevimanus. The sequence goes on from NC_136995.1 coordinate 17,656,245, forward strand.
AATATCAAGAGTTGCAGCGACCAAATTAATCTCTTCAATTCCCTTACAGTTGCCATGGCCACTCCCCCTTCCTCCATCCCTCTTCCTCCCCCTCTTCCTTTCCTGCGGCTCTTCCTTAATTTCCCACTTTCCTTCGTCTAGCTTTGATCCATATCTCGTTCCCTCAAGCAGTTCCTTTCATCTCTCTCTCTCTCTCTCTCTCTCTCTCTCTCTCTCTCTCTCTCTCTCTCTCTCTCTCTCACACACACACACACACACACACACACACACACACACACACACACACACACACACACCTGTTTGCAGTCATGCAGGTAACTTTCAATATCATTCTCATCTCCCTCAGTATAAGAACGTCCTTTTCACCTTTACCACAAGACGCAGGTGGTTATTAAAATTCCTCGTAGTTTAACCTTGCAAAGACCCACAGTTTTATTCACCTGTTTGGATCTTAACTTTTAATTGGGGTTAAAAATTCTCTATTAACATCCTTTACCAATTTTTGAGTAAGCTTCACTACTAATTTCATACCAAGTTTTTCTCATTACCTCTTATATTTGCCTAGATAATTTTGTGTACATTAGTTTTTGTTAAATGATTACATTAGTTCTGTACCGTATCTGATTTACCTCATTTACCATAATTCATTCGTCCATATATCAAATTTACTCTTTCCCTTTCCTGCTTCCCCCAGTTATAAATTTCCCTCCACTTCCCCTTCCACACTCAGGATACTGTTTCCCTTTCACTGTCCTAAACTTTTTTCCTCCTACAGTACATTCTTCTCTTTTCCCCTCCTTCCCTCCCACATTCTCCTCTGTTTTCCCCTCCTTCCCTCCCACATTCTCCTCTGTTTTCCCCCTCCTTCCCTCCCACATTCTCCTCTCCTTTCCCCTCCTCCTCTCCCACAGTTTTACCTCTGTCAACTACCAGCTTCTTCAAGGATTTACTTCTCTTTTATTGGCCATTACTTCTTTCCTTCTTCATTCACCTTTACTGTTTTTTCATCCTCAGTCTCATCTTCCTTCTCCCGTTCTCAGTCTCCCACATTTTTACCTCACACGGCTATCCTCTGCCTCACAGCTTTCTTTTTCTCTCTCCCTAACGCTGATCTTCCCAGTCCTACCTTTTGTTTCTCATTTTTTAACCTTTTTTTCTCCTTAGTTTTCCTCCTTGCCACTTCCCCTCATTCCCCGTCCAACACACACACACACACACACACACACTCTCTCTCTCTCTCTCTCTCTCTTTCTCCGTAAAAGTGAAGAAATAGCCCAACATTGGATAAACCTTGTCACACACACACACACACACACACACACACACACACACACGAGAAAAAGATTTTTTTCTTTTTTTTTGTAAATTCGGCGCACGCCGTCTCTTACAAAAAATGTAAAAAAAAAAATCATCTAGTACTGATTTTCAAAACAGCTTAAGTTATAGGACATTGCATGAGGGAGGGTGGTGTGTTGTGGGAGGAGGGGTCGTTATTTAGTAGGAAAAGAAGCTGTATCGTGGAATCTACTCACGCTACAGGTTTCATTTAACCTGACAAAGATCCCTAACTCCTTGTATCTCAGGTGGTCGGGTATAGTCAGGATGAAGGATTAATTTGACTAGTAACCAAGGAGACTCATTCCTACCTCATAACTAAGACTCGTTTTCATACAACCACGAGTTAGTAATATAAGTTGCGAGAATGGTCCAGTCCTCTCAGATGAAAGCTGACCAGCTACAGTTGTACGTGATGTGTTTTTGCGTTGTTCTGATCCTGGCTGTGATATTTATACCGGCTTAATGTTTACCTCAACACAACACCTCACACACCCACCAATTTGCCTTTGAAATCCTGCCTAATATTAGCCTATTATCTGATCACCCAGACTTATAGCTGCATCCCCCGTCACCACACCTTACCCTGCTTCCATCCACACACTCTTATGGTCTTGTGGAGAACCAGTATTATTGCAATTAAATAGTTAAGACCCTTCAGTATATATCTCTCCCATGTTACTTATTTCTGAGATGCAAAATTTGATTCTAAGTATAGACAGACTGGTCAGACAGGAAGGTGGGGTGGACACACACACACACACACACACACACACACACACACACACACACACACACACACACACACACACACACACACAGTGCATATATACTTCACACATCTTTGTCGCATTTCATATATTTCTCTCTCTCTCTCTCTCTCTCTCTCTCTCTCTCTCTCTCTCTCTCTCTCAGTTGGACAGTTACCAAGCCCTGAATCACGAGAACCACAAGAAGGGTAAAATGTTGTGGTGTGGGTATATATCCTGTCGTCGTTAGAGAGAGAGAGAGAGAGAGAGAGAGAGAGAGAGAGAGAGAGAGAGAGAGGACGGTGAAAGGGTGTGGTGGGCCAGGGGAGTAACGGTACCTTATACCCAGTACCGTAAAACACACACACACACACACACACACACACACACACACACACACACACACACACACACACACACACACACACACACACACACACACAAACCCTTCCTTTTGCATTCGTTCATTTTTTCCTTCCTTCTTTGCTTCAACACATAATCTGTCTCCACTTTTTATCCGGACCAAGCTGTTTTTCACTAATGTTATTTATTTATATATTTTTCACCTTATTAATGACCTGAATATTTTCTCTCGTAGTGATGTAACTAAGTCATTTGTAAGTTTTCTGTAAAAGGGAAGATGAACTATGAGTGGTGAAAGAAGAAAGAGGCAGTGGCGTGAAAAAAGGGAGGAGGATGGAAAGAAAGAGGAGATAGAAATGAAGGAAGAGAGGGGAACGAGCGGAGGAGAGGAAAGGAGGAAAACAAGAGGAAAGACGGAAGAATTACCCATGTGGGAAGAATGTGAGGATTAGGAAGACAAAGGCACGGAGATAAGAACATAAGAACATAAGAAGAGAGGATAACTGCAGTAGGCCGGTTGGCCCATGCTAGGCAGCTCCTAGAAGAGTAACTGAACTACTAGAATGAGATAAGGATAGCAAAGAAGAAGGCTTTCCCCCGCCCTCCAAACCCTCCAGCCGAAACCGGCAGGAAAAAGTCAGAAAGAACACCACGCCGTATAGAAAAACTGGCGTGGACATTTTACAGGGAAGTGTGAAAGGAGAATAGAGACTATCATAGTGTAACCTGAAAAGAAGAAATTTTTGAATTAGTATTGGTTATAAGATTTTCTTTTTTCTATATCCACCCCTTATTTGTCATATGCTTATCTAGCCTATGCTTGAAACTCTCAATGGAAGAGGCAGCAACTACTTCACTAGGTAGCTTATTCCATTCGTCTACTACTCTATTACCAAACCAATTTCTGCCGATTTCCTTACTGAAACGGAATTTTTCTAGTTTGAAACCATTATTTCTAGTTCTATCCTGTATGCTTACTTTAAGTACCTTGCTGATATCTCCCTTATTTATACCCTTCATCCACTTAAACACCTCAATTAAGTCTCCCCTTACTCTACGCCTCTCTAGCGAATGCAGACTTAGTCTTTTCAGTCTGTCTTCATATGACAGGTTCCGGACGTCATGTATCATTTTAGTCATTCTTCTCTGTACATTTTCTAACGAATTAATATCCATTCTATAGTAAGGACACCAGAATTGTACTGCGTAGTCTAAATGTGGCCTTACTAATGCTAGATAAAGTTTTAGTATTACTTTAGATGATCTGTTGCTCACGCTTCTCGAAATAAATCCTAGACCCTATTTGCTTTATTTCTCGCATTAATACACTGTTGCCTTGGTTTAAGGTCGTTACTAATCATAACTCCTAGATCTCTCTCGCATTCCGATTTGCTAATTTCTTTGTTATCTAAGCTGTATTTAGTATCTCCAATGGTCTTGCCTACGTTAAGTACTTTACATTTTTCAACGTTAAATTCCATTTGCCAAGTTTTAGACCATTTGGACAATGTATCGAGGTCTTTTTGTAAGTAATGGCAATCGTCAGTAGAGTTAATGATACGCCCTATTTTTGTATCGTCGGCAAATTTGCTGATGCTGCTATTGACTCCTAAGTCTAGATCATTTATATATATGATAAATAATAAGGGACCGAGTACTGAACCCTGTGGTACACCGCTAGTTACTAATCCCCAGTCCGACTTAGTTCCATTTATCAATACTCTCTGCTTTCGTCCTTTCAGCCAGGATTCTATCCATTTTAAGTTATCGCCGTCTATACCGTGTGCTCGAACCTTTCTAACTAACCTTTCGTGTGGGACCCTATCAAAAGCTTTACTAAAGTCCAGATAAATAACATCGTAAGCTTTATCGCTATCTACTGCCTCATAGACCTCCGAGTAGAATGACAACAAATTTGTGAGGCAGGATCGTCCTTGCCTGAATCCGTGCTGACTTTCGTTTATAAGATTAAATCTTTCTAAGTGTTCTCTAATCTTATTTGCCAAAATTGACTCTAACATTTTTCCTACTATTGACGTTAGACTTATCGGACGATAATTCGACGCAGCTGATTTATCACCCTTTTTAAAGATGGGCACTACGTTTGCGGTTTTCCACGCCTCTGGAACTTTTCCTGAACTTAAGGAGTCATTAAATAACGTTAAAAGTGGCTGACATAATTCTTCTTTGGTTTCCTTTATAATTTTTGCATATATATCGTCCGGACCTGGCGATTTTTGAGGTTTTAACTTATTAATTTCTTTCAATACGTCCTCCTTACTAATGGTTATTTTACTAAGAATATTTTCCGTATTCTCATGGTAAATATTTGCTGCTTGAGGGACCAGGCTTAGATTTTCCTTGGTGAATACTGATATGAAATAATTATTTAGGATGGAGCACATTTCTTTATCTTCACTGGTAATGTCACCTGATTCTGTTCTGAGTGGTCCTATCCTATCTTTATTTTTCGTTCGGTACATTTGATAAAAACCCTTGGGGTTTTCTTTTGATTCACTGGCAACCTTAATTTCATAACTTCTCTTTGCTTTTCTTATCTCCCTCTTTACTTCTCTATTTAAAATTGTGTACCGGTTACGTAAGTGTTCCTCTCCACGTTTTATTTTTCTATATATTCCTTTCCTTTGGCCTATGAGAGATTTTAATCTGTTGTTTAACCATCTAGGTTCTGAATTATTAGTTCTAAACGGTTTTGAAGGAATATATCTATCTTGGCCTCCGTGTATTATATTTATTAACTCGTTATACTTCTCACTGGTCGAACGTCTGTTTGGTACTGGAGCTGAGTTAATTTCCGTCACCTGGGCGAAGGAAGAGATGGATGATGACAGGAACGAAGGGAAGGAGGAAGAAAAGATAAAGAAAAGATGGAGATGGAGGAAGTGAGGGAATAGATGGGAGGGAGGAAGAATAAGAGGGATAAAGAGGAGAGAAGGCGTAAGAGATAGAGAACGAGAGGAGGGATGGATGAGAGGAAGAGGATGAGGGAGAGGAGGTGGAGCAGAGAAAGATGAACTAGGCTAATAAGGGAAGGAAAGGAAGGAGAGAGTGTGGAAGGAAGGAGGAAGAGAAATTCAAAGATAAACATGAAAATGTAGTGAAAGTAAGGGAGAGAGGGAGAGGAGGAGGAAGAGAGATAAGAAAGGAAAGAAAAGGAAGTGAGTGAAGGAAGAAGCCATCGTCACGACTTTGACCTTCCTCCCTCCCTCCTCCTCCTCCTCCTCGTAGACAACCTTTCCTTCAACTTTTGTTTTATATAATATTTTATCATCTCTCACTTACGCGTAATTGCGTCCATTTGTCATAATTAATTTCTCATCTCGGATCTTTCACATATCTACTGTACACATGTCCATATTCTATGCATACTCTTTCTAACAAACACATCCTCTCTTCCTTCTTTCACTTACCCTTCTCTTTCAACGTTATTACGCATTCGCGCCTTCCTTCCCTTCCCTTCCCTTCCCTTCCCTTCCTTTCCCGTCCCGTCCCGTCCCTTCCCTTTCCTTCCCAACCCTTCCCTTCCCTTCCCTTTTATTTACTTTCATTCTCATACGCACGCTCGTGTATTGTGTTTTTCTGTGTGCCTTTTCACCTTTATTTTCATTTTGCCGCCTCAACTTGCTTCACTGTTTCTTCCGTTCCTTTATGTTCGTTTTTCTCTGTCGTAGTCGTCATACCCTAAATATGCAAATACGTTCCTTTTCCTTTATATTTTTCAGTATTTTTTGTTTGCCACTTTTCAAGCTCTGTTCATTCATTTTTTTCGTCCTCGTCGTCTTCCATCTCTCTCTCTCTCTCTCTCTCTCTCCACGTATACAGCTTCTCCCAGGTATGTGCATCAACCCGTGCCTGCCTCATCTCTCCTCCTCCTCCTCCTCCATTCCCCCATAATGTTCCCCCCCCCCCATAATCCTCCTCCTTCTCTCTCATATTGTTCCTACTCCTCCTCCCCATATTCTTCCTCTTCCTTCCTATATTCTTCCTCCTTCTTTATCTCATATTCATCCTTTTCCAGTTTCGATTTTCCAACCTTCTCCTCCTCCTCCTCCTCCTCCTCACAATAACAGCGCGTAATTTGTCTCGTTAATATATATAAATTTGTGCTTTGAATATATCTGATTATCGGTTGACGGTATTAGATATTTACCTGTCAGCTAATATTTGTATTTGCTACACGCACTGTGTTTCGTGTTCCTGTGGTTATTGCTTGTTCTGTGTTCCTTTTAGCGTAGTAGAAAATGGATGTATTTTCCGTCACTTTCTGTCAATATTGACTCATATTGTCTCTGGCTACAATTGCTCCAAACGACGCTGCCACTGCAATTCTTAGTACCATTATTACCACACTGTTTTCACCATCATCATCATCATCATCATCATCATCATCGTCGTCGTTGTTATTGTTATTGTTATTATTGTTATTGTTATTGTTATTATTACTGTTGTTGCTGTTGTTTTTATTGTTCTTATTTCCATCCCTTCCTCCACATTTTCCCCTTCTCACTTCCGCCTCTTGCTGAGAAAAGCTGGATTAAAACCTTTCCGCTGTGACAGAGATTCTGCCCTTTGCCTGGCAAAAAAAAATTTTTGCTAGTGCCAGATTAACGCATTGTCTTTGACATCATCTTTATATTATGTTCTCGCTGACTTTGAACGATTTTAGACTGGAATTAAGCCACTTAGAATATTATTGTGAGTGTAGTCATAGTAGATTCAGATGAGGTGAAATCCTGCAGAACTTGTTACCCTGTCATGTACATCAGTGTGTCTTGTTTACTGTTCCGTGAGGCTCAGACAGGCTGGTATTAAACGCGGCCGTGATGTGCTGGGTGTGGTGTGGTTTGGTGTGGTGTGTTTGAGAGTGGGTAAGCTGCTTGTGGTTATTATTCTCGGCTTTCTCGGCAGCACTTGCATGGTTTTCCTTAGTTTCGGCCTGTCTCTCTGTGCTTGCCTTTATGGTATTGTAGTGTGTGGGATTGTGTAGTTTCTGTGTGTGTGTGTGTGTGTGTGTGTGTGTGTGTGTGTGTGTGTGTGTGGTTGTCAAAATATCATGAACCTCTCTCACCTGACTACCTGCCCGTCTGCCTTCCTGCTTGCCTGTCCGCTTGCCTCCTGCCTGACTGATTGCATCCCTACCTGCCTGGCTGTCTACCTGCCTGGGTGTTTGCCTATCTGCTTGTACACTATAAATTACTTGGTGTGCCATTGCATGCCGTAGAACAGTGTGTGTGTGTGTGTGTGTGTGTGTGTGTGTGTGTGTGTGTGTGTGTGTGTGTGTGTGCGCGCGCGCTAGCCTAACTCTAAGAAAATTAAATAATCTTTATGGAGAGAGTGGAGTTTTCTAGTCATATTTCTTCATTATGAGAGAGAGAGAGAGAGAGAGAGAGAGACCCTGTCACTTCCTTCTTGTTCATCTTTCCCCGTTACCTACCCCCCCCCCCTTTTTATTTCTCTACCCCCAGCTGCTTTCTTTTTTGTCTCTCCAGTTTACCTCTCTCTACGTTTTTCTCTACTTCTTCATTTCCCTTCATTCCTCCTCCTCTTCCTCCCCATCCCTCTTTTTGCTCCACTTGGCCTTTCCTCTTTTCCAGCCCTATCTCCCCCACCCCACAGGCAGGCGTGTTGACAGAGCTGTGGAAAGGCGTTGAAAAGTGTGATTGGATGGGTTGCAGAGGGGGAGGTGTGGGTTGGTGGGGAGGTGATGGGGAGAGGGGAGAGGAAGGGGGAGGTGTAGAGGTGATGGGGAGAGGGGAGAGGAAAGGGAGGTGAAGGGTGAAGGAGTGAGTGAATGAGAGTTGAATAGAAGAGAATATCTTTGTAAAAAGCAATAAAGGAAAGGAAGATGTAAGGGAAGGTGAGGGATTTAAGGGAGGGGAGAGGAGAGAGGGAAGGAGAGGAGGGGAAGTGGGGTTGAGGGAAAGGAAAGGGAAGGGTGGGGGAAAGAAGGATATTGAGGTTAAGAAGGTGGGTAGGGGGAGGTTTTAAAGATAGGAATAAACTGGAGAAGTAAAGGAAGAAGGGTGGTGTTGGGGGAGGGAGAGGAGGGAGAGGGAAGCGTTGTATAGGTTGTGGATGTTACTGATACTTAGGATAGTGTGTGTGTGTGTGTGTGTGTGTGTGTGTGTGTGTGTGAGATCCTGTTTCTTTCTCCCTTGCCCCTTTATTCCTCATACTCGTCTCTTTCACACTTCATCCTTTTTTTTCTTCTGTATCATTCCTGTTTGTTTTCCCTTTTATTTTTTTTCACACGTTTCTCCCTCTCTTTCTCCCCAGTCTGTCATACTTTATTCCTTTTCTTATTGTCTTGTATATTTAAGCTTTTATCTTCTCATTCTCATTCTGTTTGTCTTACACTTACATCTCTCTCACAGTCATTCTGTTTATTCATTGTTCTGTCCATCTCCTTCTCTGTTTTCCTGCTGTCTGCCTGTCACACATTTTTATCCCTATCGGTTTCATCCTGTCACTCCAACGCTTCTCTTTTTCTCTTTCCGCTCCCCCGTCTTTCTGTCTCCCTACTTCCGTTTCTGTCTGTCTGTCTGTCTGTCTGTCTCTCTCTCTCTCTCTCTCTCTCTCTCTCTCTCTCTCTCTCACTCTCCCCTCCTCCTTAATCACATTCCCCCCGACTCAAGTTTACCAAGACCTCACTAACTTTATTACGTGTGTCACTTTCTTACATCACCTGAATCTCTCTCTCTCTCTCTCTCTCTCTCTCTCTCTCTCTCACACACACACACACACACACACACACACACACACACACACACACACACACACACACACACACACACACACACACACACACACACTCCTTTAACGTTAATGGCACTGCTGGGGGAGAGAGAGAGAGAGAGAGAGAGAGAGAGAGAGAGAGAGAGAGAGAGCTAAGCCACTTAATCGATGAATGCGGTAGAGTAGGGCTGGTGGGAGTGTAATATGTGATAACCATTAACTCGGAAGGAGGAGGAGGAGGAAGAGGAGAAGGAAGAGGAGGAGAAAGAGTAGGCAGAGGAGGAGGAGACGAGAAACTATGAAGGTGAGGTAGGATTGTGAGAAAGGAGCAAAGGAAAAAGACGATGAGAGGAGGAAGAGGAGGAGGAGACGAAAAGCTGTGAAGATGAGATAGGATTGTGAGAAAGGAGCAAAGGAGGAAGACGGTGAGAGGGAAGACAGGGAGACGCTATGAAAACTAGGAAGATCCATGAAAGAGAATAAAAGGGAAAGGGGGGGGGAAGCAAGAGGAAGTTGGGTAGGTAGGAAAAGGAGCAGTGAGAAGAACAGGAAGGCTAAGGCTGGAAGGAAAAGAAGTAAGGATAAGGAGAAGAAAGTCGCATATATCGTATAAAAGTAAAGTCCAAGAAGAGAAAGTAATGAGAAATTGTTCAAACTGATTCTACGTAAGTGTCCATAAAATCTAAATGAAATCCCGATGGTAATTACCGCTTTCCGGCTATTAATGACCACTCAGATCCACAGGAACATCATTCAGCATTATTATGTTCTCTATGAACTGTAATTGTTTATTTTGGCATCTAGCAGGAGTTTACATGAGATGCGTTGTAACTTTTTTTTCCTGTAACTCTGGAAGGTCAGGCAGATATTCCAGTTTGTAATTTACGAAGCCAATTATTTGCTTAGTGAATTTTTATTTGTATATAGTTTTCTTTGTTTGGTGGTAATGTTTATTTTCTTTAACTTGTTGCACCTGTTGTCATAATCACAGTAGTACATTTTCAACTCCTAATTTGAGTGGTGGTTTATATCCATATGTACTTCCCTGCGGTTTACTCGAAGTTATTATTGGTTATTTGTGTACGTAATTAATTATAAATGTCCTTCGTTTTAACTTGTAGTATGAATGTGCGTGTTTATGTTGTCAGGTGTATTTATCATTGCAAAATCCACCTAACATACATAACGTCGTATATTTGTCAGCTCCGTAGCAGAAATATCATCCATTTTGGTGACCATAACAGCACAGTTGTCGCCTCAGGTCCAGCCTAATTAACAAACCCAAATTTACACACACTAATTGTCCTTAATGGCCTGTGTGATGTATATAATTATTGCGAGTGGAAACAATAGGTGCAGAGTACTTGTTCATGACTCTCTCTCTCTCTCTCTCTCTCTCTCTCTCTCTCTCTCTCTCTCTCTCTCTCTCCAGTTTTATTGGTAAAATCCTTTTTTATCGCTGTATTCTTTTATTAAACGTTGTGTTGTATCAAAGAAATTACCGGATAAAAATTTTTTGAAATTATTAGAGATGACTGATTAGCTCTATATTTACGTTATATTGTTCGATACATTGTGCAGATACTGACACAAATATAAAGTTAACATTTAATTTTTCATGTTGGGTATAGGCGCTGTCACTGATATTTTGTGTTATTTGCTGTATCGTTTCAATATTTCCAACTCAGCGTGAATGATTTAACTCTTTCATGTGGAAAGTATGATAAAATTATATGTCTTCTGTTACAAAATAGTTTAATTAAGTTAGGGAGAGCTTGAAAGCTGTAGAAGTTTTGGCAACATTATCTTTTAACTAGTTCAAACTCCATGCCTGAAGAGACTAAATATAACACGATATATCCAAAGTACTGTTAGTTAAATATTTCTAATACCACTGACATGTTAAGGGCCACCAATCGTTCTGACATACCCAAAGCTAGAAACAGGAACTTTATCTTCAATGTCCCACCTCATCAGCATTTAAGAGCTTTTGTCTTCGGTACGTCACCTCACCAGCCCTTAAGAGATTTTTTTTTTTTTTCATACACACCTCACCAGAATTTAAGGGCTTTTTTTCTTCAGTATTCACCTCAATAGTATTTAAGTTTTTTTTCTTCAATATTCAGCTCACCAGCATTTAATAGCTTTTTTCTTCAGTGTTCCACCTCACCAATCCCATAGAGTTTTTTTTTTTCCTTTCTGTATCCACCTTACCAGCATTTAAGAGTTTTTCCTTCAATACCCACCTCACTAGAATTAAAGAGCTGTTTTTTTTTTTCTTTAATATCCACCTCACCAAGAGTTTAGTTTTCTTTTCAATATCCACCCCACGTGCTGACACTAGTATGTGTATTTGATGTCCAGCCGTATCGATGTTGCAGATGACAATATAAACACTTTGCGACTGTATGTTTGTTGTCACCGCAGCCAGCCAGCCTGTTATTTACTGCTGTAATCTGTTGCCCGATAATATGCTTACTGATTAGGGAGTGTTGCTGGAGAAATATGGCGAGGCGTGGGAGGGGACGGTGGGCAGCAAGGGAGAGGGACGGCATGAGCTAAGTTAGAATGTTAATATACGCAGTGTTGGCGGGATTTATTGCAGTCACCCGTCTTCGTTCAGAATCTGCAGTAATGGGGTGGAAAGAACGCTGCCCTGATTACGTACTTTTTGGTAATCCATTAATGAATTTATGTGAAAACTGATCTGCAAGTCGGTCGCTACAACAAATACCGTACTTACTGTGTTCCAGGATGTGTGGGTGAAGTGAGACAGAGGTAATATTTTCACAGGCCATGTGTGTGTATATTCAGGTGTATTACTAATTACTGAGTACCTGGTTCACTGAATTATATGAAAACACTATTTACATTTGAATACATTGTTAGGGTTTTTTTTTATGTAAAAAGCTAATAGGAATCAGTTTATTGACTTTCGAATACTCTATTAAAAACACAGCTTTATTAGTAGAGTATCTTATGTAAAATTTGTATCGGCAGAAAGGACATATAAAATCATACAGAGGATGTTGACCTCCTTCAGTCACTGGGGGCACATATTTTGGTGACCTTGCACGAGACCTTCACCTGACCTCAGTCGACTCCATTCTGGTGTCATATAAAGGCATTTTTGACACCCGCCAAAGTTAGTATCACCCTTACCTCCACAACCCCAACCTTGTAAGTGTGTGTGTGTGTGTGTGTGTGTGTGTGTGTGTGTGTGTGTGTGTGTTACAATCCTGTCATTACACACCGTAATCAGTCATTTAGTGTGGACGGTCACCTTCACTTAACTGTATTTACATTTCTTTCCTCTTTTCATTTCAGGTGTGTGATCTCGTTGCGTTAATTTAGTGTATTCATTCGGCACGTGAGAAGTCCGTGTGTGTGTAATGCTGTGTTGGACGGTATTCAGGCGGCCACTCAGTTCAGCCACCACTCTAAGGTCAGTCACTCCATTGCTGTATATTGTTCCACAGAGTTCTTTAGCTTGTGACACCCTTACCCCGCAACTCCCCATTACCCAACAACTCCCCCAACCGTACAGCCCCCCTTATCCTACAACCTCCCCATACCTTGCAACCCTCCCCCTTACCTTACAACCCTCCCCCTTACCTTACAGCCTCCCTTACCTTACAGCCCCCCTTACCTTACAACCCCCCCTTACCTTACATTCCCCCTTACCTTACAACCCCCCTTACCTTACAACCCTCCCCCTTCGCTTACATTCCCCCTTACCTTACAACCCTCCCTTACCTTACAACCCTTTCCCTTACCTTAAAACTCTCCCCCTTACCTTACAACCCTCCCTTACCTTACAACCCTTCCCCTTACCTTAAAACTCTCCCCCTTACCTGACAAGCCCCCTTACCTTACAACCCCTCTTACCTTTCAACCGCCCACCCCACCCCCAGTCTTCCCAGTTTTCACAGAGTCTTAAATAAACTTTGTGTACAGCGAGTCAGCCTGAAGGATACTCACCCCACTCACGCCTCTCAAGCATTATATTTGTCTTGCCAGAAAGAACTAAGGACTCGTTGCTTCTTCTTCTTTTCTTAATTCGAGTGTTTGTTTTTTTTTATTCGATGATGTTTTCGATGGATGTACTAAGTTGTGTAAATGTACAAGAAATTCAGTTAACACTTATTTTGTAGGCCTTTGTCATTATTTACTGTGTGTGTGTGTGTGTGTGTGTGTGTGTGTGTCCGGCAGGGAGTAACGTGTGTCAGTCATTAAGGGTGGAATTTGTCGTCATTATCCTTTTTATGTAACCGTTACGAGTGTCCTCATCGGCTGGTGTAACACAGTCCTAAAAAAACGCTTATAATGGCAGCCAAAAATATGTCTGAATATTTTACAGTGCAACAGAATGACACTGAATTCCTTCACGGTAAAAATGAAATGAATTAAGTGATATTGAAAGAGCGAGTGACAGTGTTCAACCCCCAGCAAGAGTGATGCCTCTATTATTTTACCGTGGCTGAAAAAGAGAATGTGTAGGCGGGAGGAAGCCACTGAAAAATGTGTAAGAGAAGTTAGCGAAATTGAAATTGAGGATGTGGGAGAGGAAGCTTGAGAGAGGAAGGATGGGAGTGAGAGGAAAAATGAGGAAGTGTAAGTTGAGAAAAATGAGACCGTTTCATCGCTTGTCTTGTTTCTTCTCTGCATTTCATTTTCTCCTGCTTGCAGTGGTTTATTCTTCTCTTCTCTTCTCTCCCCCCCACTCCATTTCTTCCTCTCTTTCAGTCTTCTTTTCTGCGCTTTTCTCTTCTCTCCCCTCCCCCACTCCATTTCTTCCTCTCTTTCAGTCTTCTTTTCTGCGCTCTTCTCTTCTCTTCCCTTCTCTTCTCTCCAGTCCTTCCGTCGGGTAATTTTCCTCTTCATCTTTGCTCTTTTCTGCACTTCCCTTCCATCCATTTTTCTCCTTAGGCTCATTTTGTTTTTCGAATATTTTGTTCGTTCACTCTTATCTTCTCGACGCCATTTTGTCCTCGGTGTCACCCTGATTCGTACTCCAGTGTGCCGTCCATCAAGTGCCGTGTCATCCACTCTCAGCGTTATTGCTCTCCATCTCCCACACCAGCCGTATACATGGTGGTGAGTGTGACGGTGCTAGCATACCGGTATATATCACTCGTCCCATCACTCGTCCCATCACCCTTTTGTTACTACCTTCCTGTCTCACCAGCCCTTCCTATCAACCCTCTTATCGTTCTCCTCATTTCTCCTCACACCAGAGTGGACCACCGTGAATGAAGAAAATGTTGACCCATTGAGGCCATTGGTTGAGAGAATGCCAGTGACGTGGATGGCTGGAGATGACAGCTTCTCATTTTATGGTGCCAGTTTATTGATCACGTGCTAGAGGTGACCTCCAGCTAGGCGCGCTTTGCGCATTACTTGCTCCGTTCTCTGAATCAGGCTGTAAAGATACTTTATTCTCAAACACATGCATTTGCACATTTGATGAGACACCTGTTTGCTTCAGGCTGTGACGCGAAGTTAACGCCACACTCTTCTCCCCTGCTAACCCCACACTGGTTTATGTAATATAATGATACTGGTGGAGTGGCGGGAGGAGTGGTGAGGTGTTACCGTCAGATGCACAACATGTGTTGTGGTTGCGACAACCCTGGATCAACTGTAGGTTTAGTGTAGGGCTGAGGAAGGTGTCTTGGAGTGGCAGAATAGAATGCTGTGTTGTGATACTGAGGCTTGAAGACATTTTTGTGGCTGCCATCCGGGATGAATATTGGACTGAAGGAGCGAGAGACTGGTTGCTTGAAAGGATAAAGGAATGGGTACGAATAGTAAAGCAGAACAGTGAAATTAATTAATTGATAAAACAGGTAAGGAAAAGGTAATAAACTGGACATTAAGCGCCAAGACGTGTGATGAGAAACAGAATACAAGGAAAAAGGGCAGGTTGTATAGGAAAGGAGATAGAGAATATAAATATGAAGTGGTTGTTAATAATTTGAGTAATTACTACATATAAAAAATGAGAAAGTTGAAGACTCTGAAAAAAGAATAAACGCGTAAAGTACTGAGCAGTAAAAAATAAAATTACACCTTGGGATGGAAAGGAGGAGATTTGGCAGGCAATGGTATAAAAAGAAATGGGAGGAAAATAAATATACATCAGGATAACGAAAATAGAGGAGGAAAACCTAACCACGTGAAGGAGGGAGAGGAGGGCGGCTGAAGGTCGTAACACTGAAACAAATTTCTTTTTCCAGGAAAGTTAGAGTTGGGGTGAGGCCGGTATTGGTATTTTTCTTTTTATTGTCTTTTTTTTTTTTTCAGTATGGTTGGCGTATTATTGGCTCGTAATCCTGCTCCCTTTTACTCCTTTCTCACTCTTCTTGTCCTCTTTCTTCTCCGTGAATTTCACACACACACACACACACACACACACACACACACACACACACACACACACACACACACACACACACACACACACACACACACGTCTTAGTGGTGAAATATGTTCTTTAGCCAACAGTTTCAGAACGAATATTACAAACACTCGACACATGCAGACATCATTCAGAATCGCTCCACGTGATCTATAGGAGATGTGCTCCTCATTAGCAATTTCCTGGATGGCTAATCGTCTATCACTTGTCAATTTTGTTTCATCTTAGCGACCGTTTCATCACTGGACGTTGGCGAGGGTCACCCAAATTTTCCCTTCTGATAAACGAGCCATAAGCAAGCAGCCATCACCAAAAACTGTTCTTAACATCCGTAGGGCTTCTGTTCCAGCTGTACCATTTTTTACGCGAAACTTGATTTACGAATATTGCTCTTCATATTATCCATTTTTCATTACAAGGACAAGAGATAGCTACGCCTGTCTTTGAACACGTCCTTCACATCACTGACATAAGGTATGGAGAAATTACTTGTTTCTGGGATAAGGTAATATTTATACTTTGTACTCACCACAACACGACTCACTGCCTCTATATTGCCACCTGTAATTGAAGATCTCTTAGAGCTTGTTGATCAGACCTCATATATATACACCAAGTCCTTCAAAATAACTGAGTTGCCTCCATGTCAGCGTTTCCCTTAGCGAGCCTTCCTTCCCCATCCCGCCATGTGTTATCATTTATCAACATTCATCTTCCTCTCCACTGCCATTAATTGCTCGGCAGCTGATAGTGCACTGGATTGCAGGCAGCGTGAAATATTGAATTGAAAGTGAGGAAATGGACAGAGTGCAGGATGACTGGGAGTAGAAGTTGAGGGAAAAAAACAGGAAGGAGAAACAAGGAAACAAGAGAATGACTGTTGAGTTATAGATAGTGTCGAAGGGAGGAGAGATAAATCAAGGACGAGGTGTTGAGTTATAGATAGTGTCGAAGGGAGGAGAGATAAATCAAGGACGAGGTAGAGAGATATTTTAGGAAACAGTGCTGTAGTGGTGAAAGTGTTCTTGGCCAAACGCGATATACTAACACACTCTCCCTTGTTAAGCACTAAATGAGAGGGGGCCGAGCTAACTAGGATTATTAATTTTGCACAGTGCAGTTCATAGTGTGCACTGTACAGAATGTAGAGTTATGTTTAATCTAGAGTTTTGGTTTGGATGTGTGGTGCGAGGAATGTGCTGCATTTATCTGTACAAAAGTATTTTGGTGTACAGTGGTATGGCGCTACCGCGTGTTCACTCAGCGTACTGAACTCATCCAAAAATGTGCTGCTTTTATCTGTACAAAAGCATTTTGGTGTACAGTGGTATGGCGCTACTGCGTGTGGGAGTTCACTCAGCGTACTGAACGCTTCCAGAACTCAAAAAAGTATTTCACATAACACTGCATTTTGAAGAGGAAAATAATCTCTTCGGTGCTGCCAGATGGACTGCAGTTTAGAATATATGAAAATATATGATATTTTACGTAATAAAGTGCATTGTTTTAAACAGGGAATACACAGTCTACGTTCCTATATACTGTAGAGCTGCGTATACCCTGATATTGTTTCTTAGTCATACGGCACGCCTGAAAAAGGAAAGTGAGCATACGCAGTATGACAGCGTACACTCTCCATTACAGCACTGGTAGTAAAGTGTAACATTTGAGAGTGAGAGACTGAGTGTTAGAGAGGAGGCAGACCAAGAATACGGTGGAGGGATGAGTCAGGTGAGTGGTTAATGCAGAGTGGTGAGTCCTGGGAGGGTAAATTTTTAGAGTAAGGACATACGTGCCTGAAGTTGTGTTTGCCTAACCCATCCCTTACAAGAGAATACAGCATACCGTACATTAGTAAATATTAAGACAGGACTGAATATAATAAGATATAGTGTAGAGGGAAGATATATAGATGAATAGATAGGTAGACAGAATTGCAGCTCTTCTATGACCATTATCTCATACCAAATAGCCATTTACTGTTACCGCTCACTGCACTCCTCCTTCCTTTCTAAGAGGGGAGAGAAAGAGAAGGAAAGATATGCTTGACGGAGAGGTAAAAGGATGGGAATAAAGGAAATCCTAAACTAAGAACAGTGAGAAAGAGGAGGGGGAAACAGAAGTCATTCATTCGTGCATCTAATCCAGTGTTGCCCCATGAGGAGTGTAGGAGCCCTGGGCTGGGCAAGTTAGTCCTGACATTTAAGATGAGAGTGACCAGCTTCACTCATTCCTGAGTGGAATTACGTGAGCAGTAATCCTCAACCATCCCTTGGATATAAACCTGCACTGGCTCAATCCAGTTGGAGTGCCCTAATTACGCACTAGACCACCAGGCACCAGTAAGGCAGTAAAAATAGAGAGGAAGAGGGAGAAGCGAGAGGAACAGAGAACATGAAGTGTAGAAGTGTGAATAGTTAAGTGTGAAAAGTAAAGAGGAAGAGAAAGGAGAGGGTGCAAAACGGAGAAACAGAGACATGGCGAAACGAGTGATAGAAAGACGGTAAAAAGGGTGTAAGAGGGAGATGATAAACGGGTAAGGGAGGAAAGGAGCGCTGAATGGACTGATAAGGGAGAAGTATACACGGAGATGAGTGAGTCTGTACAAGAAATATTCATGGGAAAATGAGGAAAGGGTGATCAAGGACGAGGTGAAAGGTGTGGAGAGTTGATGTAATGTGTATTGGTTTAATTTACATTGATTTAATACGTATCGTTAGTATTGGCTAACTACCCTATAGCTGTTAGAGTAGCCTATACCTGAACCCTGATGAACTACCATTACACACACACACACACACACACACACACACACACACACACACACACACACACACACACACACACACACACACACACACACACACACACACACACACACACACACACACACACAGTCATCATCATCATCACCACCACCCTAGACACCCAAGTTGATTCAGGTCTGTGGTATAGAACATCACTTACATTCGTGTTATAACTCGGAAGGGAGGATGTGAAGGAGGAAAAAGGGTAAACCAGGAACCAGAGAGGAGGAAGAAGAATAAAAACCAAAACTCTTCTTCCCTTGGGCGACAAACTCCTCCCAAACTTTGAATCCACCACTGTTACTTTCCTTTCCCGCTGGCCTAAAATACTCTCTCTATATTTTACGTCTCTCTCTCTCTCTCTCTCTCTCTCTCTCTCTCTCACACACACACACACACACACACACACACACACACACACACACACACACACACACACACACACACACACACACACACACACACACACACACACACACACACACAGCCATATAATTAAATCGTTTCAACATTATACTTTCATTGTTCCCAAATTCCACGTTTCACCTCCATTGTATCCCTCATCCTCTCTCGCGTACATCATATCAGGCCGTTGACTTCTATCCAATTGCTGTATACGGTAATCCAGTCATCTCCTTTCTCTGTCCTTCTCTTCCTATCCCAATCCGCAACACCGTCTTCTCTTTTTCATGCCTTTTTTCTCCTCCTCTCCTCTCTTCACCTCTCTTCCTTCCTACCTATTTGTCTTTTATATTTCTTCTTCCCCTTTTTCTCCATTCCTGTTATTTCTACCAGTCCCTTCATTCTTTCGATCACCCTTCCAGCATTTTTCCCTCCAGCTTCTATTTTCCTGTCTTCTTCCTCCCTATCTCCGTTTACTGCTTCCCCGTTTCCTTCCTTCTTCCTTACCTTCTCTCCTTTCCTTCCTACCGTTCTCGTCGTTTCGATGCATCGTTTCTTTTCCCTTCACTTCTTTTTCTTCTCGCTTTATTGTACTCTTAACTGTTAGTCTTCCTCACATCCTCATCTTTTTTCTTATTCCCTTCACTATTCCTTCTTCCATTCCTTTCTTCCTTCCCTTTCCACGACACCTCTTGTCCCTGTCGCTCCTTCTTCTCACGTATCTCAGTTCCTTATTTCTCTCTCCTCTCCTTCTCCTCCTTCCCTGCCTCCTTCTCTCCCTCTTTCTCCTCCCCTCCATCACTCTTTTCATCCTCTCTCACCTCCACTGCCTCTCTCTTCTCTCCTTCCTTCACACAAAATTTTATGGACGTCAGGAACCTTTGTAATCTCGTATTCAAATCCGAGGAGAATGTGTAAGAGGCTGGGAGAATCCGGTGAGAGAGAGAGAGAGAGAGAGAGAGAGAGACCTTTGAAACCGTAACGTTCCTCATTTTAATTCTTCCATCTTTCCTTTCTTCCGTCATTCCTCTTCTCCTCTCACTCCCCATTCCCTCTCCTCGTCATCCACATCTTTCTTACTCAGTCTTGCCCTCTGCTCCTTTCACTATATCTCCTCCTTCTCCTGATGATGATGATGATGATGATGATGATGATGATATATTTCCTGCTGCCCTTTCTTCTTGGCTACATCCTTCCCTCTCTCTTCCTCCTCTTCCTTTCCTCCTTCCTCTCTTTCTCCTTCAATTCTCCCTCAGTATGTTCCCTGGGGATAAAAATACTGGTAGTGACCAATACACCGTGCTGAAGTGTTATCTTCTTTATTCTTACCTTTACTTCCTCTTCTTTATTTTTAACATTTCTCCTGCATCTTTTTCCTGGACTTCCTTTACTTGGTGTCCTCTGTATTTCTTTTATAAAAGAATATCTCCCCCCCCACTCCCCCTCCTCTCTCTCTCTCTCTCTCTCTCTCTCTCTCTGTTTTCACTCTTTTTCCCCGTCTCCCTCCTGCTGGCAAATCACACTCTGTTCAACCCCTGTAGCGAGGAGAGAGAGTCAGTGAGGCGAGATTCCCACAGTCAGCAAGGAAGTTATGGCTCTATGTTTCCCGATGTCAAAAGGACGAGAATCCCTTAGTCAGCGAGTGTGTTATGAGCCTTATGGACTTCGATATCAGTAAGGCGAGATTCCCATAGTCAACAAGAGGGTTTTGAACCTTACAGACTGCAGTGCCATGGCTTAGTATGAGATAGTTTCCCTTACACTCTTGTTCACATTTTTTTTGCTCGTATTTTTCCTTGTATCTTCCTTGCATTTTGCCTTTTTTTTTTGTCATTCTCTTGTCATTACAGTTTTCTTCCTCAGTGTTGGTTGTGGTTTTATTATTTCCTTTTTTTCTTTATTGTTTTCCTTGTATTTATATTTTTTTGTAGCTCTTTCCATTTTTTTCTTCTGGGGTTGTAATTTTGTGTTTTATTTCTTACGCTTTATCACGGCTTTCGTTTTTACTTTCCCTTTAGTCCTTTGTTATATTTTCTATTCTTTAGATCGTTTGAGCATAGGAAATTATAACGCTGAAGGGCAACTGTCTCTCTCTCTCTCTCTCTCTCTCTCTCTCTCTCTCTCTCACACACACACACACACACACACACACACACACACACACACACACACACACACACACACACACACACACACACACACACACACACACACACACACACACACACACACACACACACACACACACACACACACACACACACACACACACACACACACACACACACACACACACACACACACACGAATTCCACCCATCAGTAACCACACTTAGACACAATACCCCAAACACCACACTAACAGAACTCCAGAGTGGACATCAGTAACGCTACAATTCACTAACTACACCCGGCCATCTACACTTCGTACTCTCCCTTCCCTCTCCCTGTTTTTCCTCTCCCTTTTTTCCTCTCCGATCTCCCTTCTCTCGCCTCCGCCCTCTGCCATCACCACCAGACGCAGCATCAAGCATTTCGTCCACCCCTCACACTCGTTCCTTAATTGTACCAAACGAGTCTGAACAATCATTTCCACTAAGGATGGCGATGTGTTGTCCCATTACAGTCCAGTACAGTTTCAGTAAAAGTTTGGGAATTGTTGTTGGGGACTGTACCACCAATTGCCATCTATTGTACACTGACAGAAAGAGCTGGGAAGGGAAGGAGAATGTGGCTGAGAACAGGGAGGAGTAAATGAGTGTTGAAGGAAAGAGAGAGAGAGAGAGAGAGAGGTTAAACACAGGCCACTACATCTATCAGTACCATTATCAGTACCAACCAGTCATTAGCCTTACTCCCCAATAACTGTTATAGTCACAGATGAACAACCATGATGACCACGGGCTAGATCTGTCTATTACCCAACGCAGCATCCTGTGAGGAGTGGTCCCACCTTCAGTATTTTCAGTCATCTCTTCCCCTACTCAGCAACGATCCCTCCAACCACACGTCACCCCCATGTACTCCATCACCTTGTTCTTCCACATGGTTATTACTGCGTCAGTTTTTCTTCTCCCAGCCACCCAGCTACTACATACACTTCAGAATAATCTCTTCAGCCCTCCATCGTCCCCAGTAGCCAACCACCTCACAGTATCTCTTTATGGGTGAAATTAGTGGAAAGGACAACATAGGAGGAAGGTGAACAACTTTATTTCCCTTACGTTTTGAAATACACTCGGTCCATCCTGAGAGATACTGTGTAGAATTATTCTGCAGCCCGGCAACACACCAACCTTTCTGAAACCATCATTGAATCACAGTATTTTGCTGTGAGTCGGAACTGCCATTCTAATGTTGTAACAGAAAAGAAGTGCTGCCGAGAATTTCTCCATTATATTTTCGAATTTCCCTGTATTTACAGCTATAAATAATTCCGAGATAGATGAAGGTCTGATGCAGCCATTACACACATATTGTTCGATCGTCGCAATCCAGTGACAACGCTTTGAAACATTGTAGAATATAGGAGAAGAGACTCTGGAATGCCGTAGGCGAGTGTCGGTGAACGTAACTGAAATGTTTGTGTCGGCTGCAGGAATGTTGCAATTTGTTGACAACTACCGGCGTGCAGCTTAAAAAACACAGGCTCACAAAAGTGTATTGCACGGCCGGACCTGCATCGAGGACTTCCAGTAGATAGACAGATGCCGATAGATCGATAGGTGGATGCAACCCCTTCATCCTCCAACCACCTTTTTTACACAGAGCAGTTGGTTCACAAGTGGAAGCTGGAGATTGATACATTTCATTCCAAAACATCCTGTAGCATTTTAAATCGAGCTTTATTTGTTCGTTTTGTATTTATCCCGTTGGTGACAGAAACCACACTCAGGGCTTTGGCTGATGACTGGCGGATTATTTCAGCCGAGGTAAACCATATGGAACCCCTGGATTATTTCACCTAAACCATATGGAACCCACGAATTATTTCAATTGAGATAATCGTTTGGAACCTTCAAATTGATAAATAAAAACTCAGAAGCCTTGATAACGTGGTCTTCACTGGGCGGGAGAAACAGGCAACATTTCATTGTACTATTCACGAAAAAGTAAAAGAACCGAATACTTTTGTTAATAAATATCCAGTCCTTAAATTATTCCCGGGTGTGGTATTAATTTGCACCCACAGGAGTCATAGTCCATTCCCATACCTTACCTGCGCAGCATATTAAGGCAGAGAAAACGTAGAGAGGCTTTAGATCATTAGTGAGTACCGGTGTAGATTCATGAAGGGCCATTTCTCTCTCTCTCTCTCTCTCTCTCTCTCTCTCTCTCTCTCTCTCTCTCTCTCTCTCTCTCTCTCTCTCTCTCTCAAATAAATTGCTATATTTCTGTGAGGTTAATAACACGGCTAATGATAACTGACATGTGATATTGACAGTAGTATCTAAGCACCAGAGATCACGAGAAGATATAGCCACCCTACGCCTATATTGCAAGTAGCCCTGTAGCTCCTTAGGCAGAGAATGAAGTGTGCATCTCGTACTTAACTTGTACTCCCATGAATGTCTTGTTGTACATATCCCCGTCTTTACATAGGGATCAAAGGGTAATGTGGTGATAATAATGATAATGACGATACCTCACACCTTTCTTATCTTTTATCACTTTCTCACCTTCTTCTAACCCTGCCACCTCTCCTCCCTGTACCCCATACCCCAGCTGGCTACCCCCTTCCCCCTCCCAGTGACCATTACTGTTATCACAGTGGTTTTCTGCACGCCATCCTCCTTCCTTACTCCCTCTCTTTCTCGTCTCCCTTTCCCCTCGTCATCCTGTTTTCAGCACTTCTCCTTACCCCTTTGTCTTCTCTTTTTCTTCTCCCTTTTCACTCTTCTCCCTGTATTCTGCACCCTTTTCCTTACCCCTTTGTCTTCTCTTTTTCTTCTCCCTTTTCATTCTTCTTCTTGTATTCTTCACCCTTTTCCTTACCCCCTTGTCTTCTCTTTTTCTTCTCCCTTTCCTCTCTTCATCCTGTATTCTGCACCCTTTTCCTTACCCCCTTGTCTTCTCTTTTTCTTCTACCTTTCCCTCTCTTCATTGTTCCTGTTTTCTGCATCCTTTTCCTTACCCCCCTTGTCTTCTCTTTTTCTTCTCCCTTTTCATTCTTCTTCTTGTATTCTGCACTCTTTTCCTTACCTCCTTGTCTTCTCTTTTTCTTCTCCCTTTCCTCTCTTCATCCTGTATTCTGCACCCTTTTCCTTACCCCCTTGTCTTCTCTTTCTCTTCTCCCTTTCCCCTCGTCTTTCTTCCTGTTTTCTGCATCCTTTTCCTTACCCCATTGTCTATATTCAATCACTTTTCATCACACTATCTCTTCACACGTCCCCCTCTTTGCTGTTTATTTCTTCTATTGTCATTACTTCCAGTGTGCCCATTTTTCAGTGTGTACAGTATATCGCCTTTTTTTTATTAATATTTTCTGCTCCTTTCCTTAATCTTCCCTGCCTGCCTTACATACTTTATAAATTGAATAAATTCGTCTGGCTGTGGAGAGACTAAATAAGAAAACCTGTATTCGTAGGGAAGGGGTTAATGGACTCAGTTTGTAAACCCCCCTCAGTCCAACATGCCCTTAGGTTTAATAATAATATGTAACGGTTCCAAAAGATTTGTCATCGCGTGCACACACACACACACACACACACACACACACACACACACACACACACACACACACACACACACACACACACACACACACACACACACACACACACACACACACACACACACACACACACACACACACACACACACAGAGAGAGAGAGAGAGAGAGAGAGAGCAATTATAGGACCGGCCCTCAGGGATAGCTTCCTGAAAGGGGATATGATGGAGGAGGGATGGATAGGGATTGAGGAAGGCAGGGTAGGACAGGGTGGGACAGGGCAAAACAGGGCAGGGATGGAGGGAGTCAGGGAAGGACTGGAGGGAGGCAGGGATGGAGTAAGGCAGGGCAAGGCTGGGATGGAGGGAGGCTGAGGCAGGGCAGGGATGGAATATTGTGGTGGATGGTGCTGTAACAAGAGGAATGCAGGTGACATGGATTGTAAAATTAAAGTTAACAGAAAAATGTGGATCTGCGGATATGGATCTTGGATGGAGGTTACAGGATGGCTGCTGAGATGGCGGGGACATTGTGTGTTGGATATTTTGAGTAAGCTTATTAATGCTAATGTGTGTGTGTGTGTGTGTGTGTGTGTGTGTGTGTGTGTGTGTGTGTGTGTGTGTGTGTGTGATTTTTGAGTAAATGCCAAGTTATATAAAATAACACTGTGTTGTGCTAAAATATGATTGCAAGATAATGTCAGAAAGTGACAATACTTGTGTTAATCGCGTCTCATCTCTACAATCATATGTTTTTACACCATCACTTTTACTTTTCTGGAACTCTTCTTTATTTATATCCTTAATTTCTATTGATTCATCCCTTTCCTTGGTCTTCTTTCCATCTTTCGTTCCCTGTCTCTCATTCCTCTTCACCTCCCCCCTCCCTCGCCATCCTGTCATTCCGTGGACAAGAACACAGCCCACCAGGCACTGATTTGGCTCCTGGAGGGGTTGTTCTGACAGGGGAAGAACTGTGACGCGAGGGAAGGAGTGTGGGAGGAGAACAGACACAGGGGAGGAGGGAAAAAGTGACCGGGAATTGAAGGAAAGGATAAATATACTAACGAACAAGAACCATGACGACTAAAAGATAAGAGGGAGGGTGAATGCTTTAAGAAGAAGTGCGATAAGATGTGAGGAAATGGAGAGGAAAAAAGAAGAATTATATAAAGGTAGGGTGAGAGAGAGAGAGAGAGAGAGAGAGAGAGAGAGAGAGAGAGAGAGAGTGGTGGAAAGATAGGATAGGTAAGTAAAAGGAGGTAGGATGGGAACTTTGGTTGTGGAAGAGAGAAAATCACGAAACATGGGTGGTTGGAGAGAAAAAAGAAGAGAGAAGGCAGAAAGAAGGGGGTAGAAGTGGAGGGATACTGTGGGAAGGGGAGGAGGGAGAAGAGAAAGATCAAAGAGTAGGAGAGGAGTGAGTAGAGGAAGAAGACAAAAAAAGTGAAGGAAGAGGACTAAAGAAGGAGGGAGAAGGAAAAGGGAGAGCACTGTGGAAGAGAGGTAACAGAAGTAAGACTATAGGAAGCGTGAAGAAGATAGATTATGGTAGAAGATGAAGGTATGGGGAAGATTGATTGTAGAAGAAGATGAAGGCTGATTGCTGAAGAAGAGGAAAGTAAGAGGAAGACTGATTATAGAGGAAGAGGGTAAGAGGAAGGCTGGAGAGGGGGAGAGTAGGATAGCGACAGGAGGGCGATGGGAGGGAGACAGGAGGGAGAGATAGACGCGACAGGCTGCAATCAGAAGGATGTCACGCGAGTAAGATAAATATATGATGATACACGGTGACTTGATCCTGTTGGGGTCTGAGAGAGAGAGAGAGAGAGAGAGAGAGAGAGAGGTAATTATATTGGTGGGGAGGGCAATCTAACTTGCCTCTGGAGTCTAATGAGGGTATTTAGTTAAGCACAGAGGAATTAGTCGAATTACACCTTAATTCATTCCTCCTCCCTTTCTTCCTTCACTCTTTTCTTACACTTCATATTTCTTCATCCTTCTCTTTCGTGGTCACTTCACCCCTTCCTTCTGTTTCCCTCTTCTTCCTCATTTTCTCTCCTTTCCTCCTCCAGTTATTTATGCCATGCCTCCTTCTCTACTTTTTCTCTCGTTATTTTTTTCACTCCATTCATTCTTCGCTTTTTTTCTTTGTCTCTCTTTCTCCCCATTCCTCTTCCATCCCCTTCTGTTGATTTCCTTTCCTTTCCATCTTTCCCAGTTATCTTCTTGCGTTCATCTCTCTCACGTTTCCGTCCAGTCTTCTTCCATCTCTCTTCGTTACGTCTTCCCTTCTTCTTTTTCTCATCTTCCTCTTTTTTCTCATTGGTCACTTATTCTTTTCTGTTACTTCTTCACTGTTTCTCTTAGTATCTCTATATCATATTCCACGTTTCTGTCCATTCCTGTGCCTTGTCTTTCGCCACTTCTTCTCCCCCTCCTTCTTTCCTTGTCTCGTTCATTTGCTCTTCTCTATTGTGTGTGTGTGTGTGTGTGTGTGTGTGTGTGTGTGTGTGTGCAGTTGTATGTAATCAAAATAACGTAGCCACCTTCATCCATCCTCTTCCATTAACCCCCCCTCTCTTACCCCCCTCAGTCCTCTCTGCCATTGTTACTTCCCTCCCCTTCAATCCATCCAGTTTCTCGTGTTGTTCTCCTTTGCCTCAGCCTCCCTGCCTCCTTTTTATTCCCCTCTCCTCAACCTCCTCCATAACCTTTTTATTCCCTCCTCGTCAACCCTCTACTCCCCCTCCCCTTTTCTTGTCTTTCTCTTCTCTTCCCCCCCATCAGTCTCCTCTTTTTACCCTCCATTTTTTTTTATTCCCGTCTCCCTCACCCCCTTTGCTCCCCTTTTCATCCCCCCCCCCTTTAGCCGCCCCTCAACCCCCTTCTTATCCCCTCAACCGTCCCCTTCCCCTGTCACTCCTGTTCTTACACCCACCTCTCTCTCTCTCTCTCTCTCTCTCTCTCTCTCTCTCTCTCTCTCTTCCCCCCCCTTCCCCTCAGTGCCTCATTCCCCATCCATCCACATCCCCCCCTCCCCAGCACACCATCATAGCCTACTCAAGTTAGGAAGTTTGCTGTTTTCTTACGCTTGAAGAAGTTAATGGCTTATGTGAAGTAGTGAGGATAAAAACAGTAGTTTGATGTTTGTGTGTGTGTGTGTGTGTGTGTGTGTGTGTGTGTGTGTCAGTCAGCTTACATGGGCCAGTCACCAATCAGCAGGACCAATCATCCGGCAGTTAATGGGTCCAGAGAGGTTAGTTAATCCGGCTGAGGACAGATAGTCGGGATGGGGGCGAGGAGAGAGAGAAAGAGAGAGAGAGAGAGAGAGAGAGAATGTGAGTACGACATGAGGAAGGAATGTTTGGAATGGTGGGAGATGGAGAATATGAGTGAAGAAGGGCCATGGGGGAAAGTGTTCATGTTGAATTCCCTGTGTTAAAAATCCTCTGTAGACGACGAAACAGGGCTGGAGGCAGGACCATCCCCTCCCCCTTCCCTAGTTTGTATGAATGTAGCGATTGCACCTCCCAACACTGGTGGAACAATGGTAGAGAGGAGTGAGGGGGTAAGAGGGGGTGTGAAGGTGGGGTGGAAATAAACAGCATCATACCTCCTAGGTTCGTGCGACATAGGAAGAGGGAGACTATCCATGAAGTTGAAGTAGGAAAAGAGACCAAAAACTTGCTGTTGTTACTGCACAGGCATAGGATGATAAAGGCAGATGTTAAGAAAACTTTGATGGACTTGACATACTGGATCAACTGACGCAGGAAGGTGAATGGTAGTGAATGGAAAGGAAATTTAGATGTCTAAATTGTGGGAGCGGGAGGAAACGAGAGACATTTTAGAGAAGTGGGGAATAGAAAGAGAAGAAAAATGGTGGGGGAATAGGTGGGTGTAAAGCAGTATTCACAGGTGGAAGTGGTGGTTAATAATAGAGTGGACTTGGTATCACAGGATGGGGAGTTCAAATCATGGATGTAGGTGGGACTGATTTAAGTATTTCGTCAAAACCGTTTCCACAGGTAGGCCTATACCGCAGGGTTGGGTGTCTCATCATAACAGTACCCTCTGTAACACCATCACACCAATCCTGAGTGAGATAATCCTAGCTAATCACAGTATTAATCCGTCACAATTAAGCAGATCAAGTAGCATATTGTTTCTGATGAGTTTAATGTTCCCTTGGAGGATAGCATGTAATGTACTGCCGCCACCTCAGGCATGTGAACAGTAAACAGGACACAGCTTGTATTATGTATGTGTCATGTATATCTGCCTTATTCCATGTTTTACGACTCGCAGCCATTCTGACGTAGTGCTCGTATGTCAAGCTTGTCAGAGTGAGCTGGTGTTAATGGCTCGCCTGTTGTATTGGAAGATGCGATATTTCTATAGACCACCAGCTTTTCATTCCTTCTTTTTGCACTTTGAAAATTACGTGTCTCATGTATACTGTTTTATATGACAGAGAAATACAATTTATGCATTTTTTCATTGTTTATAAATAGAGGAGAATTAGAAAACGCAAGTTTTGTATGAGGGAAACAAGATAGCAGGAAGGAAAAAGAGAGAAGTATAAGGGAGGAAAGGGTGAAGAAGAAAGGGAGAACGATAAGGAAGACTGCTGGGTAGAAGGGTGAGGTGACAGGAGGGTGAGAGAGGGAGAGAGACTGGTTGGGGGAGAGAGGGAAAATGATAAAGAAGACAGGCCAGGGAAGGGGAGGGTGACAAGTGAGGCTGGTGGTGAATGTTAATATTAGGCAATTTTTAAGCGTTGTCAGCGGTGTCAGAAGTGGGTCAGGTGTCAGAACACACACACAAAATGGAGGGAGGTTGTCTGGGGCTACAGTTTTACACTTTAAGGTTCTTTCACAATCCTCTGTCCTATCCTCGGATACCTCTCCCTTTCCAGAATACACCTTCACATTTGATTCACTAGACTAGACTGTGTGTGTGTGTGTGTGTGTGTGTGTGTGTGTGTGTGTGTGTGTATTTTCACTTCATCTGTTTACAACCTCGCTTCTTACTTTCGCTTTGTCCTCCTCTTTTGCCTCTACTTTTGTGTACATATAAATAACCGTCCTTGTTTTTCTGGTCCACTTTACCTCCCTACCAAGCCTCTCCTGCGTGCAGTTGCAGTCAGTAATTCCTTTACACCTATAGGAATCGGGTTAGAGCCTAGTGAGATCTTGCTAACATATCACAGTAACAAAATAGGTAAGAATTTAGTATCATCAGTTCGGAGCCGCAAAAGTGTGCGGGAAATATTGCCCTGGACTGCACATCTCTCTAGCAAGCGCTCCCTCTTTTTGTCTGTTCACTTCTTTCATTTGCCACTTACCAGTCTTCTATGTATTTACCACTTTTCCTTGCATTCCATCAATAGCTTCTCCCATCACATACCGCCGCCTCTCCCTCATACGTTCCCTCCTGCTCTCACATCTCCGTCTTGCACGTCAAAGGCCGCCACGTCGTTAACAAGGTCACAGTTGGCGGAGAGTTTCCAATTGACCAAAGTTAGTGAAGCCATGAGGTTTGGTGCCCCGGGGCGAGGCAGGACACGACAGGATAGAACATTCCACACCACCACACATCGCCACACACCACCACACATCACACACCACCACACATCACACACCACCACACACGACCCGCATCATACATCACAAATCACACACCACCACATACACACCTCCACACACCACACATCACCAATCACACACCAACACATCACACAGCACCAAACTCCGCTCCACATCACCACACATTCTCACTATCACTCACCACATCACCATACATAAGAGGGCAACACAAAGGAAAGCAGAAAAGAAAATAGTTTGTAAGGGCGATGTACATTTGACGTAGAGGTGAGTAAATTAATTCCTCCTTATCCAGCTTTTCCAAAATTATTAACATACAGGCAACGCTACGCTGTTGCAGCAGCCCTCCACCTAACCAAGCGCATACCCCCCACCTCCCTGCACACCTAACCAAGCGCATAGCGCCCCCCCCCCCAACGTGGGCGTAAGGAGAACGCCTAGAGTTAGACTTGGTTTTTCATTATACATATGCTTTGGCGCTTATTGACAGACACCTATTGATCCCAGTGATATCAACACCCTCCTTTGACCGTCAGGTGGAAGGTAAAGATAAATCGCAATGAAAGAGGTGCTACGGTGCTTCCTTTAACCCCTTCACTACTAGATATTTTTCCTTTGTTCATAAATATCATATGGTGGCCGCAAAGATAAAATAAATTGGACGACCTGGATTTCATGGGCTAATGCCTGGGCGAACATACCTGCGCAGGTAAAGGACAGTTAAGAAGCTCGAGTGTACAGTACCTCTCCTGTGTGTGTGTGTGTGTGTGTGTGTGTGTAAGGTTTGAGCATATGCACATTCCGTATTCTAGGAGGCTTGGGAGGCTCCTTATCAGCGTTTCCTCAGCTATTCAGTTCTTTTACACCACCCTAGTATTCTCCTGTACGTTATCAGTACAATCTATGTCAGTAGAAAAATGGTGTAAGCAGCGTGAAAAATAATACCGAGGTGTGAAAATCTGGATAAATCACAAAGAAAAAGGCTCTACTCCCCCTCTCTATGCCAGGTAGAAGGAGAGGTAGAGAGTGATGGAAAGGGGAGTAATGGAGGGAGAGATAGAGAGGAGGTTGGGGGGAGAGATGGAGAGGAGAGTGATGGAGGGAATGAGAGATGGAGAGGAGGTTGCTGGAGGGAATGAAAGATGGAGAGGGGAGTAATGGAGGGAGAGATGGAGAGGAGGTTGGTGGAGGGAATGAAAGATGGAGAAGGGAGTAATGGAGGGAGAGATGGAGAGGAGGTTGGTGGAGGAGAATGATGGAGGGAGAGATGGAGAGGAGTGATGGAGGGAATGAGAGATGGAGAGTGACGGAGGGAAGGAGAGATGGAGAGGAGGTTGGTGGAGGGAGAGATGGAGAGGAGAGTGATGGAGGGAGAGATGGAGAGGAGAATGGTGGAGGGAGAGATGGAGAGGATGAGAGATGGAGAAGAGTGATGGAGGGAACGAGAGATGGAGAGGAGTGATGGAGTGAAGAAGAGATGGAGAGGAGGTTGGTGGAGGGAGAGATGGAGAGATGAGTTATGGAGGGAAAGAGATGGAGAGGAGGTTGGTGGAGGAAATGAAAGATGGAGAGGGGAGTGATGGAGGGAGAGATGGAGAGGAGAGTGATGGAGAGGAGAGTGATGGAGGGAAGGAGAGATGGAGAAGAGTGAAGGGGTGAAAGAGAGAGGGAGAGGAATGAAGGAAGAAAAGAAATGGAGAGGAGAGTGAAAGAGGGAAAGAAATGGAGATGAGAGTGATGGAGGGAAAGAGAGATCGAGAGGAGGGTGATGGAAGGAGAGATGAAGAGTAAAGGAGGGAAGGAGAAAAGGAAGGAGAGAGAGAGAGTGAAGGAAGGATTTGGGCCAAAAATTCCCATCTTTCCATCATGAATGCCGAGTTGTAACAGTAGATTAGCACTAGAATATGATGCTAATCTACGAAAAAGAGGAGAGATGTAGAGCAGTAGCATTGTCCGCCACCGAGCCACGTGAAGTAAACTGCAAAAGGACGAAAATCTGGGCCAAGGTAAGGTGAAAAGGGTATAGTATGCCCCTTTAGAAGTATCTATTTTGCTGCCAGTTAGTAGTTTACATGTAATTAATGGCAGTATGAGAACTGATTTTGTCTAAGATGCAAGGCTATGGACCTAGAAATGCATACGTGCAGCGACGGGAGGCAGGTATGGAGGGCAGGAGAGAGAGAGAGAGAGAGAGAGAGAGAGAGAGAGAGAGAGAGGGTTGGGGCAGGGAAGAGAAAGAAGAAAGGATGTAAGTGCCTGTGTGTTACGTCCGAGTTTTAAGATCATATATTTTCTTATCATTTTTTTCCTCAAGGTGTAATAGTTCATCAGTATATGGGTATGTTCATTTAGACCCCAGAAATACGAGATTACTGTAACGTGTTACAATGAGAGAAAGATGGAGGAATGGAGGAGAAGCAGGAAGAGGAGAGGAGGAATGGAGGAGAAGCAGGAAGAGGAGAGGAGGAATGGAGGAGAAGCAGGAAGAGGAGAGGAGGAATGGAGGGAGAGGGAAGGAGGGATAGGGTAGAGATGGGAGGGAGGGAGGGGGGGATTGCGGGGGAGGGGGGGAAGGCGAGGGCCAAGGGAGGGGGAGGAGTGCGCGGGAGGGAGGGAGAACGAGCAGGTGTCCGTCTTAGCTTCCGATCCTCTGTTTTTTCCTTCATTAAATACCTTACACAGTCTCGCTTCGTAGATCCTTTAATAGCCATCATTCAGTCCTTTTAGTACTCGGTTAATCTTAGTAGAGAGATTTAAGCTAGGTATTTAAACAATGGAGATTTAAACGAGGGAGATTTAACAGGGAACGACCAATAACGTAACAGGTGGGCGGGGCTAACCAATTCCCCCTACCGCCCCGGGCAGCAGTGAGCTCTCCTCTCAGTACCCCGCGGCGCCACATTGTTTACGTTGAATCTGTGTGATATCCCGACTGCATCGCGAAATTCACCGATCATCCGCCTCAATACGAAGCTTCTGCTGTAAGGTAAGTGGTATTTAGATGCTAGAGCGTATTTGTAACTGATAATTTTGATGGTAGGTCCTCGATTAATGGTAAATATGGCGAGATAAAATGTGCAGTATTGGGGACGCCATCTTGTGTGTGTTGTTTGTTGGTGAGGGTGTTCCGTGTTTATCATGATATTCCCTAGTCATCCGTTGTAATATGGTGTTTTTAATATCAGATAAGATATTTTTAAAGATTAGAGAGTAACTTGAGGGAGAAATATAGACTGTGAATACGTGATGAATAGTGAAAATGATGAAATAAAGAGATTCAAGTTATAGTGAAGATTTGTTAGTTGTTGTTGCGGGGTGTTCCTTGTTTATCTTGAAGTTTCTCAGTCATCCGTGGTAATATGGCGTTTTTTTATGTCAGATAAGATATTTTTAGAGATTAGAGAGTAAGTTGGGGGAGTAATTTAGACTGGGAAGGCTTGATTAATTGTGAAAATTGTGAAATAAAGAGACACAAGTTATAATGAAGGTTTGCTTGTTGTTGGTGAGTGGTGTGCCTTGTTTGACGATAGATTCCCTGTTCATCCGTCGTAATATGGCGTTTTCATTACAAGATCGGAGATATTTGAATATTAGAGTATAACTAACTTGGGGTGATAGGGTGTGTGATTAATAGTGAAGAAAGCGACAAAACGCAGGCAGTTGGTGATGGAAAATTTGCGTGTTGATGCATACTACTGTCATTATCGTGAAATCTCCCGGCCATCCTGTGCAATATGGCGTTTTTAGTGTAAGGTAAGGGATAATTAAAGATTAGAGTATAACTTGGGGTGATAAAAGAGATGTGGTGGCGTGATTGATATTGAAAATGGAGACAAAACACAGACAATTGGTGATGGAAGTTTTGCATGTTGTTGTGTGTGTTTTGCTGCATTTATGGTGAAATTCTCCGTTCATCCACTTTTATATGGGGTTTTTAATATAAGATAAGGAATATATAGATGCTGAAGTGCAATATTAGGTAAGATTTCTGGATATTAGTGTATGAATGATAGTGAAAACAGAGACCAATAGCTGAAAATGGTAGCCGATATTTAGCGTGTTCATACGTACTGCTGCCATTATCGTGAAATACCTTGGTCATCCGGTGGAAAATGGCCTTTTTATTGTAAGATAAGAGATAATTAAAGGTTAGAGTGTAACGTAGGGCAATAAATAAGGAAGGTGGAGGCATGATTATTAGGGAAAATGGAGAGAAAAACATTTACAAGCGGTGATGGAAATTTTGCATTGTTGATGTGAGTTTTGCTGCATTTGTGGTAAAATTCTCCATTCATCCGCTGTTATATGGGTTTTTTAATATAAGGTGGGGAATATATAGATGCTGAAGTGTACTATTAGGTGAGATTTTTAGATGTTAGTGTCTGATTAATAGTGAAGATGATGACAAACTTTGCAAACCTTGTCCGATAGGTTGCGTGTTCATGTTTGTTTAGCATTTATTGTGAATCTGTCCATTTATCTGTAAGAATATGGCATTTACATTTCACAGTAAGGCAGACATAGAAGCTGATGTGTAGCAGTGAGGTAGAAATATAATTGTGGGTGCTGAATTAAGAGTGAAAACTGTGACAGAACGATCATTTTGGTGACAGGTAGTTTGTTGCGTTTATCGTTTTTACTGATTGTTTGCAAGAATATGTCGCTTTTATTTTATAGCAAGGCATTATAAAAGACTGAAGTGTATTAGAAAGTGATAAAAGAGATAGTGGATTCTTGCTTTAGTGTGAAAAGGATGATAGGAAGGGCGCATGAGAGAAGGATGACTAGGGCCTTATCACAGCTTTCCATCGATTACTTATTGCTAACTGCTTTCCATTTATTTCTTATTTCCTGACTTTTGTTTTTTTCTTATTTGGCATTATGGCCACGCATATCCATAAGGCTTCTGTTTTTTTTTTGTTTTTTTTCTCTCCAGTTTTCAAACTTAAAAATATTCTCGTTCGCATCCTGTTCTTATCATTTGCTCCCCTTCCGGCAATTGAGGGATGTGAAGAGAGAGAGAGAGAGAGAGAGAGAGAGAGAGAGAGAGAGAGAGAGAGAATTATGCCCTTACGTTGTTCTCTACCTAACATTTTTATAATTATTTTCTCGATACTATTTTTTTCTTTTAATTTATTTTTCATAATTTTTGCTCCGATGTACTCATTGTGTGTGTGTGTGTGTGTGTGTGTGTGTGTGTGTGTGTGTGTGTTCTGCTACTTGCTTAACTATTTATCTCAATAGAATTTTCTCCTTCCTCGCTCATATTTTCTGTGTTCACTTTGCCAGTCTTTCAGTCAGTTTGTATCTATCTGTCTGTATATCTGTATGTCAGTCTGTGTGTGTCATGCTTTCTACTTACCTATCCATCGGTCGATCTCTGTAGACTTCTCCTTCCTCACTTGTTTTCTTTGTTTACTATGTCAAACTTTCTTTGTATGCATATCTATCAATCTGTCTTATCTATCCATCTGCCTCCCGCTTTTTCCCTGCCACTCCTCTTACAAATTTTCCGATTTTGTCAAGTTCCCTCTACCTCCCTCCCCCATCATTATTATCCCCATCATTATTCCATATGGTGGGGATATAGAAATTGCCCATGTTCATCCGTCTGTCCGTCCGGGCCTGTATCTCAGAAATTACCAGGTGGATTGGCTTCATATCACACAGAAGGATAGAGTATGTGTCGTAGTTGATGCCTGTATATGTAAAATTGCCATATTATCTGTACTTTACCAGCTATGACCATATAAGGAAAAACCAGTCTTGTTTTATATTTTTGAAACTTCTTGCTGGATTCTCTTCATATCTTACAGAAAGTTAGAGTATGAATCCTAGTTTATGTCCTTATATATGAAATTACCACATTATATTTTACGAGCTATTTCCATGTAAGGAAAATAATCAGTAAATAGTTGTATCTTGGAAACTACTTGCCGGATCATCTTCACTTCTTAAAGATAATGTGCGAGTCTTAGTTTATGCCCCTATGTATGAAATTGCCATACTTGTCAGCGCATATCAATATATTCTCTATGGTGGGAATACGTCTTCGCTAAAGGCTTTCCCCGCTCCCCCTGCTTCTCTCTCTCTCTCTCTCTCTCTCTCTCTCTCTCTCGTTTCTTCCCTTTTTCTCCTCCTCCTCCTCCTCCTACTCCTCGTATATCCCTCCAGCCCCTCTCTCCTCTTTCACACCCCTTTCTCTCTTTCCCTTTCTCCTCCTCCTCCTCCTCCTCCTTCTTCTTCTTCTTCTTCTTCTGTCTGTCTGTCTGTCTGTCTGTCTGTCTTCGTCGTCGTCCTCCTCCTCCTCCTCCTCCTTCTTCTTTTGTCTGTCTGTCTGTCTGTCTGTCTGTCTCTCTCTCTCTCTCTCTCTCTCTCTCTCTCTCTCTCCAAAGCTTTTTATTCCTCAGTTGAATAAAATCGTCTGGTTCAGTCATAGTACAATCCTTTTAGCGTCAATGACTTTTAAGATTGCTATCGTGTCCATTTTATGTATTTATTAATTTACATTATTTTTTTTACACCACACCATCCCTCCCACACTCCTCACACGTCTCTGTCCATCCTATCATCCCCTCCCAGCCACACCCACCCCACCTCAATACAGGTTATATGGTTAATAATGAAGGTAATTGCCCACCTGAGCCTCACACACCACCCACTACTTAACATCACCACCCACACCATCATTATTACCTGATATTCCCGATAGCCAATGTGCACCACTAGATTATAGGTTCTTTTGCATAATTTTCAGCTTCATCCATTGACTTTTATAATGAAGGGCGTTGGAGGGATGTATTACCGTAGCCCATAACTTACTTGATTTCTTTTGAGAGCAGTTTAAAGATCAAGGTTACATAGGGTGGCCATCACGTAAACCCGAGGTGGTAACATGTGAAGCCATGCGGGACCACAGGGAACGGACTGTTGAGCCTATGAACAGTCAGAAAAAAAAAAAAAAAAGTTGCTAGACTCTTGGCACATACCGATATACCGTATTGGTTTGGAACAGTGTCAGGTGGTCAGGGCAGAGTATATAATTATAGACTGGATATAGCAAATGTTATATTAAATTAGGGCTTTCTGTACAATGTGATAATGTGTTGGGTTATGTAAGTTAGATTTAGTTAATTTTCGACTTCACATTGGGTTTGTGATGAGAGGTGAGGAGTTCGGGTCTGGCAAACACATTATTAAATATGAAACATACTGAATTCATAGAGACTTGGAACTTCCTGAAATCTCTCTCTCTCTCACACACACACACACACACACACACACACACACACACACACACACACACACACACACACACACACACACACACACACACACACACACACACACACACACACGAGCTGACGGTGATAATCCTGATGAAGGTAATGGCAGGAACACGAATACACAACAGCAACAACAACACCATGGTAGTACCTTCGCCAGACAAGGAGGGAAAGTGAAAGGAAGGAAACAAAGGGTGGAGAGAGAGAGAGGGGGGGGGGTCAGGGATGTGGAGGAGTGTTGAGAAAGTGAAAGCAAATGTCTTCCTTATTGATGAAGTTCATTTAGCCTTCTTGTTGAAAAGGGAGAGAGGGTGAAGGAGGGAAGGAGGAGGTGGGTGTGAGGAAGAAGGAAAAACTAGGAGGGAGAAAGACGACAAGTGGGAGAGGAAAAGTACAAAGATTGGACATAAGGAAGGAGGAATAGCCATACGAAAGGAAGGCGAAAAAGACGGGAATGGAGAGAAAGTCAGAAGAAAACAGGTGGGATGTAGCAGGTGAAGGCGGAGGGATGGAGGGAAGTTTGTTAGGAGGGGAGATGGAAGGAAGGAAAGAGAGAGATGTGAGAGAATAATAGAATCAGATAATGAAAATTAAGAAAAATGGGAGAAAAGAAGGGAGGAGGAGAGACAGAAACGTTTGTGATTGTCAGAGAGAGAGAGAGAGAGAGAGAGAGAGTGTGTGTGTGTGTGTGTGTGTGTGTGTGTGTGTGTGTGTGTGTCTGGGTCTGGGTCTGGGTCTGTGTGTCTGTGTAAGCAGGCGAACAATTTACGCCGCACATAACTTGCCTTGCAGTGGAAGTTTAATATAAAAGTTGGCACAACACAC
This sequence comes from Coenobita brevimanus, assembly GCF_032717465.1. Classification (NCBI taxonomy): domain Eukaryota; kingdom Metazoa; phylum Arthropoda; class Malacostraca; order Decapoda; family Coenobitidae; genus Coenobita; species Coenobita brevimanus. The sequence continues at coordinate 17,694,469 of NC_136995.1, forward strand.
GAGTGGTTTATATTACATTGTACTCTGTTGGTCCTGGCCTCAGTTCAGCACCACGGGGAGTAATCTGTAACACGTGTACATCCATAAGAGAGAGAGAGAGAGAGAGAGAGAGAGAGAGAGAGAGAGAGAGTATGCCACCACAGGGGTTTAGTGTTAGGGAAATGAGCCAAGTCCCCAGACGAAGATGGATGTATGACAGTACGTTGGTATTTGACTATATAACATTCTGTATTGTGCTTTTGTATGTTTCTTGACTGTACTAATTAATACCAAGAATAATACATACACTACCATCATGCAGTAGCCATTCCATCACAATGTTTCGTCCACGTATCAAAATAGTGAATGATCTAAGTGGCACGGTACTTTTATTGAGGGACGCACTCTCAACAACAGCAGTGTTATCCACAGTTTGCACGACGGGTGTTTCCTTTTTTTCCTCAGTCGTATTCCTCGTAACTACAAATTCAAGCAGATTTAGGTGTAGAGTTTGTTATACTAGAAAGTGCCTAAAATAAAACAATTACTATATATTCTTCCGTATAGTGTCTCTGTTGTTTACTGCTTTGCATCACGGTGTACAGGCCCTGCGTAGCTAAACAGTGATGTATGTACAGCAGTTTGAATTAGAATGCTGGAATGATGAGGCACTAGAATTGTTCCTCATTTTCATTGGCCACTTTGTTTAGTTTCTCTACTTTGCGTTTTCCTCTCTCCCCTCAACTTTTCCATTCTCCCATCACTCCTTTATACGCAACCTCCCCCTCCCTCCGCCTGTCCCGATTCCCCACTTTTCCTTCCACGCATCTTACCGACTTTCCTCCCCACCTCCCCTCTCCTCATTTCCCTCCCATCTCCCCCTCACCGTCCCAGCATCCCCGCCTTTTATTCTGGTCCAAATGAGAGTCTTATCTCTGGCCACACTCGCATTCCAACACGTCATTATATATTTTGGCTTCCCTCTTTTCATCCAGTAGAAATGTTAATTAATTTTACTCCTTTGGTCCTCCCTCGGGAAAGACGGTGGCGGTCGGAGAAGAGCATAATCACCCTGCAGTCCACCGGGTTCACATTTTAGATGAACTTAGGATTACAACTAGTGCTACGTAATTGGAGGAGGGTGTGATCATGTATAAAGGCTGCGTAGGGATTTAACCTATGTTGTCATTCTTTCCTTCATTCTTTCCTCTTCCTTCTGCCTGTGGGTGACTTTACACTGAGTGATAAGCCAAATAGTTTAAATGGTTTCCTGTACACCAGGAAACCATTTACTGCGCTGCGTGGTAACCAACCATCCATCCATCATCCAATCCTACATTGCCTCATGAGGAGCGTAGGAGCCCGAGGCTAGGCAGTTGGTCCCGACATTTAAGATGGGAGTGAAAACTATATAACCAAATTTTGACGCGCGGTGGTTTAGTGGGTAATTACGGCGCTCCAATCGGATTGAGCCGGTGAAGGTTTATATCCAGGGGTTGGTTGGGGTTTATTGCTCACGTAATGCCACTCAGGGATGAGTGAGGCTGGCCATTCTCATTGTAAATGTCAGGACCAACTTGCCCAGCCCTGGGCTCCTACGCTCCTCATTTGGCAACGTAGGATTGGATGAAGGATGGATGGATGTAAGTTGTTCCAGCACTTACATAAACCCACTAATGTGTCATAAAACTACAGTACTTTGCTGTTGTCACTCCACCCAGCCAGATATCATATTGCAACGACTGAATGTGTAGGAATGATGGAGAAAGCACAGGCCCATGAAGCCTATACTCAGCCGTACCAGTAAACTAAAGAGTAGCGTCTGTGCACAGAATTGAACCCTTTTCAGCTCAGGGACACACTTTTCTGGTTAATTCTCGCTAACACCAGAGGTATTTTATTTCTCAGGAAAGACTCTTCCTCCTGATAGCTTGGAAAACTTAAAAAAAAATAAAAGCTTTCAGTTAAATCTGTTTTTCTTTTTTTTTCGTCACTTTATCCCAGTTCATGTCCCCCTCCCTCACCGCTAACCGCCTAATTACTCCATTTCGCCTTTTATAACGGGCCAGTAAAAAAAAAAAAAAAAAATCAGGTCTGAGGAAGGGTGATAGGTCGTGAGGGTGATAATCCTAATTGACTAGAGGTGGGTTTAGGTCTTGTCGGTAGTGATGGGGTTGTGGGTTGTAGTGGTGGTAGTGGTAGGAATGTTGGTTAATGTGGTGCTGATTGTGGTGGTGGTGGTGGCAGGAATGGTGGTTGGTGTAGTGGTGGTGGTTGGTGCAATGCTGGTTTTGGTGGTGGTGGTGGTTAGAATGTTAGTGAGGTGGTGGTGGTGGTGGTGGTAGGAATGTTGATTGGTGTGGTGGTGGTGGTTGGTGCAGTGCTGGTTTTGGTGGTGGTGATTAGAATGTTGGTTAGTGTGGTGGTGGTGGTAGGAATGTCAGTTGATGTAGGGGTGGTAGTTGTTAGTATACTGCTGGTTGTGGGATGTGATGGTGGTGGAATCAGTATTGGTGATAGTGATGCTGGTGGTTGTGGTGGCAGTTTCGGCTGGTACTTACGATTTTTCTTTAGTTGTGACTGTCAAGTAAAAAAATGGAAACTACGATAAATCAACAGAATAGAAGTAGACAGAGGAAAGAGAGACAGACGGTAAATGAACGAAAGGAAAAAGTAATAATAATGACTGATAGAAAATAATGAGATGGATAGATAGATGTTTGAGAGTGACTGGTGATTATTCTGTTTGTAAAGGACTTCCTACCCACCGCTGTCCATCTGCTTCCCAGCCGCATGTGGTGGAGGTGGTAACAGTAGTAGCAGTAGTGGTGGTGGTGGTGGTGGTGGTGATGGTATTTTTGTGGTGGTTGTGATGATGGTTGTGGTGGTTGTGTTGATAGTGATAGCTCTTGTTGTGGTAGTTGTGGTCTGAGACTTGTGATGGTGGTGGTAGTTGTGATGGTGACGTTAAGTTGTGCAGGTCATGGCAGTTGTGGTGGTTGTGATAATGGTAGCCATGCTGTGGTGGCAGAGTTGATATTATTGGTACTTGTGGCTTTAACCCCCTAATTACTAGTGCATCTTTAAGACTATTGAATTATTATTACTTCCAGACGGTTTTGGACAGTCATAAAAATCTGCTAATGGAAGCTATAGAATGTGGTGAATGTTTTGGGCGTATCAGATAGAGCCAGGATTCCGGGGGCATGAGTGATGAGTGAATGGAAGTGTGGCCTATTGGATTGGGCAATCTTGGGCTGTCAGGACGTTGATACTCCTCACCCTGCCGTAGGGTGGGAGAGGAGGTCCGGATGATGATGAGTGAATGATGATGTAAAGTGGTTGGCAACAGTCTACAGTAACCCTACAATACTGTGGGTCACAATCAAGATGGATACAATTGTCTGGCAGGAGCAGAAGAGTTCTCGTCGTAGTGGTCGGGTAAATGAGATAACTGTATTTTTTATTGTGTTGGTGGAGGAACAAGTGGCCTGGTAATGGTTCTAGAGGTAGTGGTGATGGTGATGGTGATAGCGTTAATTTGGTACGTTGCGTGCAAGTACAGTATAATACAGGTGAATAAGTTATATAGGATGCTAAATAATATTGAGATAGGAGGGTGGGTATATATGACAAAGGTAGTGTGTCAAATAATGCTTTCCTAACTTTGTGTATCAGTATTATGGACAAAAGATAAAATTCAAACTCGCCTCTCCTTTGCTCAGTAGCGCTGGGTGGTCTTCGACAAGATTTCACTCGTTAGGAAATGAGAACAACTAAAAAATCTTACAAAATTATATTAACTACGCTGATGATATGCTTCCATTGATTACTGTCGTTCTGTGATTAGTTGCACCTTCATAATTTTATAAGCATAATAGTTCTGGGAGAGGAAGATATATAAGTTCATTCATGCAGATTAATACAAGTTACAATACCCATTTCTCTCTCTCTCTCTCTCTCTCTCTCTCTCTCTCTCTCCTTCCCTCCCTCCCTCCCTCCTTCCCCCCCCCTCTCTCTCTCTCTCAACATCAAAATATTCATTGGATTTTGTTTTTTATTACCTTTTGTAATGTTTCATCCTACTCATCCTCTGCATTTACGAGTCTGCTATATATCTCCTCCCACGTCCTTACTCTCGTCTGCATATCTGCCAAATCATCTTTCTTATTCACCATTATCGTTTTATTACTCTTCCTCAATAACTTTCCCTCCTCATATAATCTCCATCCTTAATTCGCCCACACCTCATTTGCCTCACCTCTCATCTTCCTGCTTATTATCCTCCCCATCCTTGATTCTCCCACACCTCATTTGCTTCTCCCCTCTTCTCTCAACTTTGTTATTAACCTCCTCACCACGAGAGGCGTCCCCTGTTCTGAATAAAGACACCTGCCCATAGCAAAATTAAATAAAAATCATGGTATTAAGGACTTTACTGGGCCGTGCTTTTAACCCCGTCACTGCCAGAGGACTCCACCAAACTGAATGAAATCACTACTTGGCACAGGTTAGCTAGTGCTGTAATTCGCCAGGTAAAAGTTCATTAGAATCGGTATCGTAATTGATATAGGAAAATTGTATGTTAATCGCAGTCGTATCGGAATCGGCTGGTCCAGATATAGAGGGCTTAGATAGGGCTGTGAAGACGGGTGGGGTGGTTGGGGAAGGGGCGTGTGGGTACTGGTAGGGTAGTTGGTAACTGAAGAGGAAGAGCCAGGTGTTATGTAACGAGTAATAAAAAAAAAAAACTAACAACCGGTGAGTCAGAATGAAATTCGTTAGAAGCCATTTTCTTGCTTTTGCCTGGTATGTGGATGAAATTATGCAAAGGGATGGGTTAGTCAGGGAGAGCTGGGTGATGATGATGATGATGATGGTGATGATGTGGCTGGTGGACTAAGACCATTAATCACCTTAATTGGAGGAGATGACCCTTGAACTTAGAGAGTTAAGCCTCTCTCCTCTCTTCTGTTTAGTTCCTGTCTGCCCATATTCCGTTTATTTCGACATTTTTTATCTTCCCAACACCAATATCAGTTCTTTTGCTTCCTTTCCTTTTTGTGTCGTAAGGAATTGTGTTATGTTGTCTTCTTGTCCATTAAAATTGTGTTCCCTGCCTCCTCCTCTTGCCTCTCATCTCCCCAGTCACTTACCTCTTATTTTCTTCTCATATGCGTCTTGGGCACGTAGTTTACATATAATAATTCTTTCCAAAGTACTCACATCATACACCCCTTTCCACACTTTTGTCCCCTTCCATGGCGTACCGTCTCTTCCATCTCATCCCTATACACTTCACCCTTCTTCCCAAGTACCATTATGCCTCTACGGTCATTTTTCACTACACATTTTCCATATCAAGTCATTCCTTCATTCCCCTCTGCCTTTCCTCCACCCTCCTTGCCTTTCTCTTTCCCCCTCCCATTTACTCTTATTCCTTGCTCCCCACGCTAACTCCTTCCTTACCCTCCGGTTCCTTCTTCCCTCCACTGTACTCCTCTCCCATCCCTTCCCTTCACATCCACCCTCTCTCCTCTCCACCCCCCCCCCCCAAGCCGTCCATCTACCTCTTGTAAACACAAGGCATCCAGGTCTTGCTTAGATCAATTTAGATAAGAGGGAGCAAGACAAACACATCTTTATACTGCCGCCCAGGGCCTTGTATCCCTCACTCGTTCTCCTCCTCCTTACTCAGCCTCCTCCTACACCTCCTCTACATCTTCCTCGTCCTTCCTATCCTCTCATTCTCCTTGTCTGGGCTTTTACCCACCCTGACTTTCGTCTGGGCTTTTACCCACCCTGACTTTCGTCTGGGCTTTTACCCACCCTGACTTGTTTTTGTATGCGTCACTCTCCATCTCTTCCTCCTCCCGTTCTCTGCGTCTCCTTCCATATTACTCTTTCTCCATTTACTAAGTATAACAAGAGGTTGGGCAGTGACGTTTTACATGGGCAAAAGGAAGACAGTGTTCGGAGAAACGAAAGACTGTGTTCTTTCAGCGCCTTCAGTTACCTTCGTCTTTATCTTCATCTTTTCATATTCTTTCGGTCATTCGCATTCCTGTTCCATATGCTGTGTCTTCACTCCATTAATAACGTTTAAGTTTCCTTTAGTCTTTTTAGTAATTCTGTCGTGTTTGTATACATTTTCTTCCTTGGTAACTGGTCTTGAGAGAGAGAGAGAGAGAGAGAGAGAGCGCACGCGCACGCGCGCGCGCACACACACACACACACACACACACACACACACACACACACACACACACACACACACACACACACACACACACACACACACACACACACGGTTGTAAGGACGAGAGGAAGACTGAGGCTGGTGCGTCGTGGGAAGATGGGTCATTACTTAATAGGGACAGAAATGCCTGCATGTAATTTTGTCAAGGCCACTCCTCATAGGAAGCGGCGTCAGGCAATATGTAGCCGAATATAGTTATGCTGTAGCAGTTATTGTGAAGATCGAAACAGTTAATATGAAAAGCTGTCAAGTTAAGGAAAGAAGTTACAATGTTGTGCTGTAATTCAATATAGAAGTAAATATTTTGTATACCGTTAAGTTACATAGATATTGATTTTTAAAGGTCAGATGGAGTGTTTTCCTAAAGCTGAATGAGTATACTGAAAAAAGATTATTATTGGGCACACCATCTAGAAAATATATTTAAGTTAATCTCGTTATCTTACATGTGCGCGCTTCACAAATTAGAGAAAAAGAAAAATATTCAGGCAGCATTCAGGAGAGGTGTAGGGGAGAGGGGACGGTGGTGTAGGAGAGAGATGGGAAGAAGAGGGAAGGGGAGTGGAGGATCATAGGGAGAGGGGTGTAAAAAATGTAATGAAGATAAGGCGACACAGCACTCGCGGGTGTAATACCATTATAGAGTACAAAATGTGTAGTGAAAAGAGCAGCAGGGAGGAGTGAGGGTGAGAGCAGTAGGCAGGATTGGGCGATGGGAGGAAGAGGGAAGGAGCAGTGGGAGGGAGAGAGGAGGAATAATGGAATATATACCCTATGTTTATCGAGTGGGGCTTGGATGAGAGGGATAGGAGGGAGAGAAGGTAGGGAAGTTTCGAAGTGAGGTGTAGGAAGACAGTAAAAGGAAGGATAAGACATGATGATGAATTTTAAGTGAGAGAAATGTGAAAAGGAGTAAGTAATGGAAAGAGGGCAGTGGAGAAGATCGGGGGGAGAGAGAGAGAGAGAGAGAGAGCATAATTCCAAAATAAAAAGAATGGAATTAAACAGTTGGTGAGGGTGGAAGAGGTGGATAGGGGTGGGGTCATTGTGTGGTGGTGTGGGTGGGGGTGGGGGTGAAGGGGTGGGGTCATTGTGTGGTGGTGTGGGTGGGGGTGGGGGTGAAGGGGTGGGGTCATTGTGTGGTGGTGTGGGTGGGGGTGGGGGTGAAGGGGTGGGGTCATTGTGTGGTGGTGTGGGTGGGGGGATAGGGGTGGGGTCATTGTGCGGTGATGGGGGTGGTGGGGGGCTAGGGGTGAGGGTGGTGGCACAGTAAATCAGCCTCGGAAACAAACAACACCCGTAGTTCGTTACCCGAGGGTCATCACGGCCGGTCAGGGTACACATATCTACACCCACACCCACATCCACACCCTCACCCACACACTCACCCACACCCTCACTCTCACCCACACCCATACTCAAACCCACCCTCACCCTCACCCACACCCTCACTTTCACCCACACCCACACCCTCACCCTCACCCTCACCCTCACACCCACACCCCCATGAGTTACATCTTAGCTCATCCAGTGCTTCGTTCTCCCCTCCATCATTATTCTTTATGCCCTATTCTTTTTCCTATCGTTTCCTTTCCTCCATCCCACATTCTCTCCTCGTTACCCATTTATCATCTTTATAAATAATGACAAAATTACTAATGCTGCAGGAGGTTCTGGGTCCTTTTGTTCATGCCGTCGGTGCGGTGTTGTGTCGGAGGGTGATTTTGAGTGTGGTGTGGTGTGAGAGGGTGCTTGTGGTGTGGTGTGAGAGGGTGCTTGTGGTGTGGTGTGAGAGGGTGCTTGTGGTGTGGTGTGAGAGGGTGCTTGTGGTGTGGTGTGAGAGGGTGCTTGTGGTGTGGTGTGAGAGGGTGGTATGGTATGCTGTGGTGTGGTGTGAGAGGGTGGTATGGTATGCTGCGGTATGGTGTGAGATGGTGGTATGGTATGCTGTGGTGTGGTGTGAGGGTATGGTATGCTGTGGTGTGGCGTGAGAGGGTGGTATGGTATGCTGTGGTGTGGTGTGAGAGGGTGGTATGGTATGCTGTGGTGTGGTGTGAGGGTATGGTATGCTGTGGTGTGGTGTGAGAGGGTGGTATGGTATGCTGTGGTGTGGTGTGAGAGGGTGGTATGGTATGCTGTGGTGTGGTGTGAGGGTATGGTATGCTGTGGTGTGGTGTGAGAGGGTGGTATGGTATGCTGTGGTGTGGTGTGAGGGTATGGTATGCTGTGGTGTGGTGTGAGGGTATGGTATGCTGTGGTGTGGTGTGAGGATATGGTATGCTGTGGTGTGGTGTGAGAGGGTGGTATGGTATGCTGTGGTGTGGTGTGAGAGGGTGGTATGGTATGCTGTGGTGTGGTGTGAGAGAGTAGCATGTGTGGTTTGGTGTAAGTGTGAGAAGGTGCCTCTGCATCTAGAAATCCTGATGACAAAAAAGCTTATTATAATCACGCTACCGACCAAACCATCACTGTTTATTTTAAGTGATGTAATATGCAGACACCCCCAGCTTTTCCTTTTTTTCAGTCTTTAGTCCCAAACGTGCTATTACAACAAAGTATTAATGATTTGACTGTCCGCTCGTGTTGTGGTACGCCAGTCCTATTTTGGAGTTTGTACCCTCTGCTACACACACACACACACACACACACACACACACACACACACACACACACACGCACGCACGCACGCACGCACGCACGCACGCACGCACGCACGCACGCACGCACGCACGCACGCACACACACACACACACACACACACACACACACACACACACACACACACACACACACACACACACACACACACACACACACACACACACACACACACACACAATGAGCTTTTCCACAACACTGCCATATGGACACGGCTGCCCTCCCTGTGTACGTATGTTTGTACTGTGTGTGTGTGTGTGTGTGTGTGTGTGTGTGTGTGTGTGTGTGTGTGTTTGTGTCTGTCTGTCTGTCTGTGTGTTGTGTGCGGGTGGCTGGGTGGGTGGATGTGAGTGTGTTGGTATGTGTTTGCGGGGGGCGGGTCACTCGTGATTAATGTGGTCCCTTTTCTTTGGGTTTAAACTACAGTTCAGTTTTTCTATATTCTTTTCCACATCTTTCGATTCTGCCCAATATTATACCAAGACGAATATGTGTTTTATGATGATGATGATGATGATGGCACATATACCGTCGTGTACCCTCATATGTGTGTGCTACCTCAAATTTCACTCAGGTCCACACATACTGTACATGGGCGATTGAATTGATATCCAGTTACTGTTCCAGTTATTTTTTAACGCCATTGACTTACTTTTATTTTCTTCATTTAGTCAGCTTAATCCGTCAGCTCCAGTCCACTTACTTTCGCGTTCCATTCTTCTTTCCATTAGTTATCCACTCATCTCTTCCATCCACCTTTCCCTCTTTCCCCCCTCCCTCATTGTCATCCTTCCCCCTTCCTCCTCGCCATCCTTCCTTCACCTCCATTCAGTCCTTCCCTTCTTCCATCTCTCATTCTGCCAGCCTGTCCTTCCGTATATTCCTCTTCCTACCATTAAGCCCTTCCCAAACCCCTCCCTTCCCATTTTCCCTTCTTGGCAACTATTTCTTGCTTCTACTTTTAGTTTTCTATCTATCCCTTCCCTTACCTCAACCCTCTTCTCCCTTTCCCCCATCTAACATCATTTTGTCATCTCTTCCTTCCCCAGCCCCTTCCCTTCCCATTTCTCCTTGTCCATTATTTCCTGCATCTACTTTTCCCACCGTACTTATCCCTCCTTCCTAACCTCAGTTCTCTTCTCCCCTTGCCTCATCTCTCATCTTTCTATCATTTTCGTCCACTTATTCCGCCTCCCCCCCCCCTCTCAATGCCCCCTACCCACCACCACCATTTTATCTGTGAGAGAGAGAGAGAGAGAGAGAGAGAGAGAGAGAGAGAGAGAGAGAGAGAGAGAGAGAGAGAGAGTGTACTACTAATGGCCACAAAGGATCTAACCAGCCGCAAAATATGATGTGAGGGACCCCACCACCTATTTTGTATGATTGCACACACCCACACTGCCTTCCCGAATGGTTGGTGAATCTGTCAGTGTTCCAGCTCCCTCAGTATCACCATAACCATCATATGTCTCACCACAACCTTTGCATCTTTCACCATCATCATCGTATGTCTCACCACAACCATTGCATCTTTCACCACCACCATCGTATGTCTCACCACAACCATTGCATCTTTCACCATAGCCGTCGTATGTCTAACCACAACCATTGCATCTTTCACCATCACCATCGTATGTTTTCACACCACAGTCGTATGTCTTTCACCACCACTATCATACGTCTTATTATATCCCAGACACAATATGGTTTTGGGATTATCGCTGTTATTGCCATACACAAACGCAGGAAAACTCATCAGGGTACCCAGCCTTCATACACTCATCACTCAAGTCACCGAAGTTCCGTGTTTCTCAGAACTCAGTTCTGCTTTTGACAGGCAACACGCCTTGTAATAATGGTGGTTGCTTTCTGCCGCTATCAGTTGACCAGAGTTATCTTGTAATTTACGAGACAAAATTATAATGCCAGAGAGAGATTAGCTGGAGGTATAAGCACACACAGCTATTTACAGCAGCCTGATTGGTGATGAGCTGAGTGTTCTATTTTGAGCGGTTTCTTGATATAGCTGGAAGAGGGAGTGACGAGGGGTTGGAGGAGGGGGTGATGGAGGAAGTGGGAAGGATGTAGAGAGGAAAAGGGAGGAGTGGTAGAGGGAAAAGTATGTGCTGTCAAGAAATGGGACTAAAGGATAGAGGGTAAGAGAAAGAGTAAGGGAAATGACGTGGAGAGGAGATGGAGAGGAGAGTGTGATAGAAAGTGGGAGGGATGGGAGTGAGGAAATGGATGGAATAACGCAATTAAGGAAGGGTGGGAGAGAAGTGTGTGAGCTGGGAGCAGGGCTGTGAAATGGCGTTGGACAGGGCGACATGGAGGCGATTTGTTTGTGGCCACCCCTTACGGGATTGAGGCGTCTGGCAATTGATATCGTGGGTAGATAGATAGATGATTTTGTGATACATCTGTTCTGGTGATGGTATTTTTAGGGTGTTATAAATACCGGTTATTATGCCAGTTAGAAACATAGGTAAATTAAATATGGGAATAACATTGAAAGCTTTGAACACTGAAACATGATTTAAGGCTTTCTGAAAAGCGGATTTAATTTGTTTCGTGGGTCTACTGTAAGCTCAGAAGTACGAGTGTTTCGTGCCGTGTATGTGTGTAATTCATTGTAACTCGCACTGTTTATTTCAACTGGCCACGTCACACCAAGACGATATAGTGATTATTGACATTGTAACTGAACACAAAAGTACGCTGCTACACAATACACAGTACCATAATCCAACACAACTTACTTCACTTCTATAGCAACCCACAACAAGCCTTTATCTATAGTAACGAATACACACACTCATCACCCTCTGACTGAAGCATACTGTGAGCTACGTATTTCAGTACAGCTCGTCCTGGATTATTACAGTGAACCAAAACACTCGCATCAACACACAGCTTGCTACTTCATCAGAATCACCTGCTGCACCACACGCCACACCACACCACACCACACCACACCACACCACACCACACCACACCACACCACACCACATGTCTCCCCTTAACACCTGTCTCCTCTTACACCACAACATGAATCCTGCTCGACTGGTACAAAGAACCTTATGATGTCAGTCACTCTGTCATAAAAAAAAAAAAAAAAAAAAAGTGACCACAACAGGTTAATGAGACGGGATGGTAGAACCCGACACAGCAAGGCCCAGGCAGACCCACCACTACCATTGCCACCATACCCACCACACCACGACCACCATTGTACTCTGTGAATTAGCAAGGTTCAGGCATATGCACTACTACCATTTCAACCACCACTTCCATTGTATCCACCACGACTATTGCCACCGCCACTGCCATAGCCACCGCCACTACCATAGCCACCACCACTACCATCGTCACCAGCACCAACAATAACCTATGTGAATTAGTGAGTCAGAGTAGCGGGTATGGTTGGTATCAGTGATCATGTGGGTGGCTGTAACACCGGTACCCAACCCACTCACCCACAATTAAGGTCGTACTGATATCTGTACAACACAACCACACCAGATAACGATGATCAGGTTCCTACGCCTCACCCCCTGTCGTTAAGATCCCCTTTTTTTATGGCGGTCAGTGAGAGTTGAGACTGAATGTATGAGTAAAAGGAGCATTATTTGTTTCCTTTTGGTTATATTTATTGTTATTTGCTGTATTGATAATGTCCACCAGTGATTTTATACCTTAGAGTTACCCCTATAGTGAGTCAATGGAGTTACTCCTATAGTGAGTCAATGTACCGCATAAGAGCAAAATGGAAAACAAGGCACTGGAAGTGGTCTATATTGGTGTTGATTTTTGTGGGACCAAGATTTGTGATAACATGGTCAGTAAGTATAAACCAGTGGTATGATAAAGAGGCGATGATATCAGACTTGCAAGTGGTTACGAAAAGAAAATAACCTGCTTCCCGTCTCCGTGTGAACTTGTAATGGTACCTTTTCTTAATGCAATTCGAAAGACGAACTGTAAGAGCCAGTATGATTTGGCAGTGTTGGAACTTTCTCTTGAAAGATAATTTCGTGAGTTGAGTGCCACAGGCTTTCACTCTGGTGGAGGCAACATTAAAACACGTCATTTTACGAAGAAGGTTAATATGGAAGTTGTTTAACACTCGAAGAGGGATATCGTGTAAGCTGAGTCAAGCCTTCTGGTGCTAGCAAGAATAAAGTATGAAAGATGTTCCGAGTATGAAAGATGTTCCGATAATGATAGGATTACCAAACACATACTGGTGACTGATCAGCCAAACATGCGAGGCGTCGCACTTTGTTACAGTATGCAAGTGTATGAGAAATTTCATTTAGTGTTCCATATACAGTATGAAGATGATGTAAATGGTGTTACTAGTATTATCCTAGATTGTGTTATGATAGATTTATACATTTACTTGGTTGGTTCGTTCGTTGCATGCTGGCTTGCTTGCTTGCACACACACACACACACACACACACACACACACACACACACACACACACACACACACACACACACACACACACACACACACACACACACACACACACACACACACACACACACACACACACACACACACACACACACACACACACACACACACACACACACACACACACACACACACACACACACACACACACACACACACACACACACACACACACACACACACACACACACACACACACACACACACACACACACACACACACACACACACACACACACACACACACACACACACACACACACACACACACACACACACACACACACACTGTGTATTCCACTCTTCTTCTCTGTTTTCATTCTCAGCATAGTCCGTTCCCCTATGCAATTATTCTTACCTTTGTTGCCAGTGTGCTATCCCGTTTCTCTTCCTATTTCCTCTCCCTCCGTTATTATTTTTTACTCATTATTTACTCAGTGCCGCCTCTCTTATTCACCCCGCCTCCGTTTTCCCCTCCCTTAGGTGTTATTCCTTATTCTTTCTCTGTTCTTTACTTTCCTTCTATCCTCTCTCCCTCTCCCTCCTCTTTCCCCCTCCTCTCCGGTCACTCTGCCTTTGTTTGCCCCAATATTTCCCTCTACTTTTCCACTAAGACCACCTTTTAACTTGTTTTTCGTTCCCCTTTCCCATTCATAATACCCTGTGTGTAAAGGATAAGTTAGTATATAAATGGAATGCTGCTTTAATAATTTGAGTTTGGGTGTCTTACCATCGATCTCATCCTCATTTTTACCATGTCTTCGTTTCTCCACACTTACCCAATTTAGAGCCTTCTCTTTGTCATTTTCTGTTTATATTTACTCTTTCCTCCTCCTCCTCCTCCTCCTCCTCCTCCTCCTCCTCCTCCTCCTTCTGCTTCTTCTTCTTTCACTTCAGTTGCTTTCGTTTTCACTTCCTCTTTTCCTACCCCTCTATCTATTGAACACCTTCCTCCTGTCCTAGTAAATGGTGTGGCTTATCACCCATAGTGAACAGAACACTTTCACTTGCTTATTAATACCACACACGAGAGAGAGAGAGAGAGAGAGAGAGAGAGAGAGAGAGAGAGAGAGAGAGAGTATCCAAAAATTTATGAAAAAAACGGAAGGGTAGAACTTAATTGGATAAACACGAAACACAAACGCCTCGTAATTCAAGTATAGCCACGCAATAAATAATATTCCCTTATAAACTCATAAGATTAATGCGGCGACGTAGATGGCTGGGGTGTGATGGTAATGAGAGGAGACGAGTGGTAATTACTGGAGGGTAAAATAATGGGGCTTGGAGATGCTAATGAGGTGAAATTATGGGTGAATGGCCAGTGTCAGGTGAGCTTAACGGAGACCACGACCACTGATTGACGTAAATTAAAAAAATAAACTAGGGTGTATGTAGGTGAAGTGGAGGGAGGGAGAGGGAGGGGGAGAGCGAGGATGATGTGGAGGGATGGAGTTAAGAGGTATATGAGGGAGGGGGGAGTGAGTTGGGGGGAGGGCAGTCAAATGGTGGGTGACAGCGACTTGAAGGCGTTTTGTCTGCGGCCACCCTTTGCGGGATTAGGGCTTCGGACTATAGACAGATAGATAGAATAGATTTTCTTCAGCAAACATTTCTTTCTCAGCTTAGGGTACCTGAAAATTATTTAACCTCTTCAGCCCGAGGTCGTAATGTTTTTATTCTGGTTATGAGAGACTCTTGTTTTTCCATTGTCTCCTTATCCTTGCCTTCCATCTTCATTTTCGTATTTTTTTTTTTTACCATTTCTTCCCCTGGCATTCTGTACTGTCTTCCTCGTCGCTATTCCATCATTCCTTTTCCGTTTTGCAAGCTATCTCTCCTCCCGTTCCTTCTCGCTTTTCTTCTTTACTGTCTGTCACTTCCCATTCTCTCCTTATTTAATTTTTCACTGGCTGTGTCGTTAATATCATTCCCTTCCTTTTTTTGTGTAGTTCTTTCCTCCTCCTCCTCCTCCTCCTCCTCAAATATTTCCTTTCACCTTCCCTTTTTGTTCCTGTCTTCCAGTCTTTGCTTAACTTCTCTCTTATCTTTCTTCTCCTTATTTTCCTCCTCCTCACACCCTTCTTTTCCCCTCACGCCCACCCCTCCCCCTCTTCCCGCCCGCTTTGAGAACGCAAAAGGATTTCCGTGCAGTGTATCAGAATCTGAGAATAAAATAACGTAAAGCCAGAGTCAACAAATACGCGTTCTGTAAATCCTTTTGAACGGAAATGGAATTCATTCTTGGCTACGTATACATTTTTAAAAATAGCCTTTAGTGTTGTTGCTGCAACCCCAGCTTCATCTGAATGTGAACACGGCGGACTGCAGGCCTAAGCTGCCTTCTCCTGCAGTCCACCATCCTCCCTGCAGAGGATGGGGAAGGAACTGAGTGACGTGTGCATAACCAGGCCACGAATGCACCCAGCTATATCGGTGCCACCGCGGGAAGGCGTTCCTCACTAGTACTTAACCTACAACAGTATAATTTTTACCTCTAACCCTATACGGTATCCCTTGTAAACGCATGGGGGGGGGGGGGTAGAGTAAAGCAAGGGACCTTCACCTTTTTCGGACATGACTCAAAGGAAGTAGGAAATCCCAGGTAAAGTCTGCCCTTTGGAATCACAGGTGCTACGAGGCTACTTACAACACAGGTGCTGGGCGGTGAGATAGCCACATTGCAGCGTCAGTACAAAGTGGATTGGATTCCTGACATTACTCCCACCTAAGTCACCTGTAACACTCACGGAATGATTGGATGATTATCGATTTACCCGTCCTTACTCCTTCAGTCAGGTGGCTTAGTATTTATTTTATCTTGCCAACTCATGACGATTATGTTCATATTAAATTGAGACCATGTGTGTGTGTGTGTGTGTGTGTGTGTGTGTGTGTGTGTGTGTGTGTGTGTGTGTGTGTGTGTGTGTGTGCGTGCGTGCGTGCGTGCGTGGGTGCGTGTCTATCTATTTCTGTCTCTCTGGCTGTCTGTTCCTGTCCCGTCGTGCCTGCTCTACCCTCCTATATCAATCCAAACCGCTCAGTTAGTGTTCCATCTGTAGAGTAAAACTGCAGACTTTCTTTAACAGCGGCTGCATGCGGTGGGCCACAGCCGTTTTGCCTTTTATAGTGAAGTAAAAATTAATGTATATGTGGAGTCTGGATTTTCACTGCCTAACGATTACTTTTTATATCAAGGGATTTTTTTAATGCCTGGAAGCTATATATATTGTAGAGAGAGAGGCGAGGAGAGCAGGGTGAGGGATGAAGGGAGAAGAGAGGAGAGGAGAGGAGGGTGAGGGATGAAGGGAGAGGAGAGGAGAGGAGAGGAGGGTGAGGGATGAAGGGAGAAGAGAGGAGAGGAGGGTGAGGGAAGAAGGGAGAGGAGAGAGGGGAGGAGGGGAAATATTTGCCTGAAGCATGTAGGAGAGGGAGCGTTCGTGGTGCAGTGTGTGATGGCGGCTGGTATAGGGAGTGTTGTTGCTGTTCTGGTGTGTGTGTGTGTGTGTGTGTGTGAGGAGAGAGAGAGAGAGAGAGACTTTCACAGATAATTTCCAAGGTAAATAAAATCGTCTGGTAGTAGTAATAAAAACAATTGTGGTCATCATAGTGAAGAGAAAAACGGGATTGTTTTTAGCCTTTTCAGTCAGAGAGATCTTTCCTGAACTGTAGAATATTGGTCAGAGGCATCAGAAATAATATAGAAAAGGAGTCACCACAGGGAAGGGTTAAGAGAAGGAGGAGTGTGGAGAGGGAACAGTGGGAGTTTATTGTAGTTCCAGGATCATCTGAAACGTGAACCCGGTGGACTGCAGGCTTGTTTCCCTCCTCCAGCGGTCCACTGGGTTCACGTTTCAGGCCTTGTGTCGGGGGAGATGGAAACCAAGTAGGAGTAGAAGGAGAGGAAGGGTGTGCCTGGGTTGAGGGTAATGACCGTCACTGTCCTTCGCTGAGGTGGTTTTTATATACCTGCCACTTATGGGGGAGGGGGAGACCGAGAATGAGATGCAGGGATGGGGTGGAGAGGCATATGACAAAAGTGGGTGTGAGGTGAAGAAAGGGCAGTCTTATGGCGAAGACAGGATGATATGAAGGCGATTTGCTTGTCGCCATCCCTTCCTGGATTGAGGTATCTCATAAAATATAGATAAACTTGTCCACCCCTACCTTTTGAGGGGAAAGGGTCAGAACAAGGGGGGGGGGTAGGGGAGCAGTGAGGAAGTGGGAGAGGTTGGGTGGTACTGACAGAGGAGTTGGAAACGTGAGGGAGAGGGAGGGGGTGGGAGAGTTTAGAAAGTAGGAGTGAGTGGATCTTTGTCTCTGTTTATTTTATATTCATATCATAACTCCTTTAGTATGGCTGTTCATGTTACCGTCATATGCTTGTGTTTCAGAGCATTTCACCTTTAATACTATACATACTGCACTCTCATGTTCTGTTTCCCGTATCCTCCTTTATATTCATTCCTCTTTCTCACTCATAATTTCACTGTCATACTCAGACTTCAACAACCCCCTCTCTCACTCACTCCAGTCTATCCCCTCTGCTGAATCACCTCCTCTCTCCCACTAACCAGTCACTTGTCTCACCTGTCCTCCCCTTCTTCTCTTGTTCTTCCCTCTATCTCTTCTTGTTCTATTATTTATCATTTTTTACCTCCCCGGCAGTTCACTCCCTCTTACTTTCCCTAATCCAGTCTTCTCTGTCTTACTGACCATCATCTTCCTTTCTGTCTCCATCTTCCATCCTTTCCTCTCTAACCTCGTCATTGTTCAGCTTCCGATCTTCCTCCTCTTTCTCTCCTCGCAGTCATCGTCTTTTCCTTTATTCTTTCTCCCCTTTTCCTATTCCATATTTTTATTTTACTTTCTTTATTCTTTACATTTCTTTCCTCTTTCCTCTTCCTTCTCATTTTCACTTATTCTTTTTCACCCTTCCTTTTTCAATCCTCTTCTTTTCATTAGTTTTTATCCTTTCTTCTTTATTCTTCTTGTTCCTCTTCCATACTTACTATCCCAGCATTTTTCATTGCTCCACCCCATACCCTTTTCCCCCCTCTCTTTCTCCTTCCTCTGCCTTCTCATCTTAACCAATTTTTCATTCATCACCGCCATCTCCTTCCCCTTCCCCCATCCCTCCCTATCTCACCCCCCCTCTTTTCCTACCCCTCCCTGTCTCCCCCTCTCTCCACTCCTCCCCATCTTTCCCACTTTTCTTCCCACTCCCCCTCCCGCCACACTGGGTGAATACCAATGTGTGTGGGTGAGGAGATGATGAGGCCAGACAAGGTGAGCGTGAGGCGAAACATTCTGGAACCAGCTAATCAAGCGCAACATTTCTCATTGTGTTTCGGTCACCACTTGTAAGAGGAGAGGGGAGGCAGAGGAAACAAAAGGGAGAGAATGGATATAAAAAAAAAAGACCAAAGAGGGAAGAAAAGGGATAATGGATTGGCAGGGAAGAAGCAGAAATAATAGAGGCAAGAGGGAGACGATGAAAGAAACGGAAAAATGGAAATTCAAGAGGCGAACTGTGAAAACGACGGAGAGTGGAAGGTGATGGGACAGGAAGGATAGAATATATGAAAAAAAAAAAAAATTGAAGAGGCTTTGGGACTTAAGAAAAGGCGAAGAAATAGAAGAGGAGAGATGAGGGAGGCTATGCAAGAGAAGAGAAAATGAAGGGACATGAAAAAATTGAGCTAGAAATGAAATTGGAAATGATGAAACAAAATACTAGAGATGAAACAGGGCAGAGCGAAGAGAAAATAAGACAGTGGACACCTTTGATAGCAGCACCCATCCCTCGAGCATCCTAAGGAGAAAGAAGTACTGTATTTACCAGCTAAGCACTTCAGTGACACCTTTCTTGTTCTCAGGCCGTCCCAGTCCAGCTAACTACCCATTGCTGTACCCTGCCCCTCTGTGTCATTGTTCCATCACGACACAGGTACACGGTCGACTTGATACATCTTATATATGCTCATCTGAGACACTATCCTGGTGCAAATCATATACATCACGAACCCACACCCCCATTCAACACCCTTTGTAGGTTTGAATCCTTTCCTTCAAAATGAAACAGTGAAAGTGGGCTGAAATAGAGAGAGAGAGAGAGAGAGAGAGAGAGAATAACAAAGGAGTACAAAGGAAAGTAAACAGTAACATAGGGTACGTAATGGTCCATTCAAGGCTGCTTGTAACAATGGAAACATTGACTAGGATATCTACGACTGTGAGTTAAATATAAGGATAGTAAAGCAAGAATGAAAAAGCGGGAAGAAGAGAAGAGAGAAAGAAAGGTCAGCAGAATTCCAGTAAATTTGTTTCTCTGGAGTGTAGCAGGGCAGAGGTCAGGGTGGGGGGTGAGGGGTGGGGGGTGGGGGTGAGGGTGAGGAGAGTGGGGGAGTAAGGATGAGGGCAAGGGGAGTGGGAGGCGTGGGTGAGGGTAAGGACTGGGGGAGTGAGGGTGAGGATGAGGGATGGGGGTGAGGGTTAGGGTCAGGGGTGGGTGGTGAGGGTAAGGGTGGGGTTGAGGAGCGGGGTCACTGAGGCAGGACAGGACAGGCAGAGAAAATGTCTGAAGGGGAGGAAGAAAAGCAGGATTTCGTTAAAGTTCTGGCAAAATTCCGTTTTTTTTTTTTTTTTCCTGTAATAGAACAGAGGAAGGAAAAACAAAATAAAAACATAATCTTATCTTACTATTTAAGATTTTTGCATTAGTTTTTTCCGACCGACATTCTGTCTGTCTGTCTGTCTGTCTGTCTCTCTCTCTCTCTCTCTCTCTCTCTCTCTCTCTCTCTCTCTCTCTCTCACGTATTTTCTTCCGTATTCACTCAGTTTTCCTCATCGCGATTTACACTTTCACCTACCGCCACGTTCTACTCATTCTCCTTTTTCTTCTCCCTCCTCCCTCACCCTACCTCCTGCTCCTCCCTGCCTCACATCCTCATCTACTGTGCTCCGGCTCTTGTTACCCAGGAAATATCAGTTGGCTGTGAGTGATGAGCGATGGGGAGGTAGACGGCCGGAGGGAGGGAGTGAAGGGGAAGAGGGATAGGGAGGGGACAGCAGTGTAAGGAGGAGGGACAGGCAGTAGGGGCAGTGTGAGATGCAAGGGGTGGGGGAGGAGGAGGGGAAGTCAGTGTGAGGAGGAGGGATAGGGGGGATAAGGGCATACAGGCTGGTATAAAGCTTGAAGTAACAGGATAGAAGGATAGCGATATGTCAGCCAGACTCGGGGAATATACAGTATTGTTAGGGAAGCACATGTTAATGACATTCTCTAACCCATTCACCACGAGAGGTCTTTTAATCAGCTGAATTAAATCATCTGACATCAGTTTGCATTAAAAAATATGTATATGTTTTCGAGCCGAGGGTGTTTATAATTGGTTTGTTTTCATCTGACGGAACCAGACCTCTCCCGTAACTTAAATACTAAGTCGTGTTTGCATGAAATTTGACGAACTTTAGTTATGGGGTGCGAATGTGTCCTCTTAAATGGTCAAATTACTTTACAGTCTGGCTAGAAGAGGCCATCAACTGAGCTGAAAAAGGTTGCAGATGTGTTTTTACAGTAGGCAGTTTCGCTCCCACAGGCTTCCTCAGGTGACTTTAAAAATGTTAGTGCGAAACGTTGTATTGTCTTGAAACAGATGTATCTCAAGCAGGAACAGGAGGAATACGAGTAAATTCAGAAGAGGAGGAAAACAAAAAAGAAATGAGACGTGAGAGAAGGAAATAGAGAAAAAGAGAAAAAAACGAGGGAAGGAAAGAGGGAGAAAAGAGACGAGGGAAAAGGGAGAGACTTGAGAAGGCAGAATTCCACTAAATTTGTTTCCTCGGTGTAGACTGTGTTTGTGTGGAGGGTGCCCGGGCCAAGGTTGAGGCTGGGGGTGTGGGGTGAAGAGGGGGGGGGGAAGAGTGAAGCTTGGGATGTCGGGATAGGGGTGTGGGGTGGGGTTAGGCGAAGAGGGAGGGGGAAGGCGAGGGATGAAGTACCACTATCTTCCTTTTCATCTGCTGTACCTTTCTTCGCGAACTTCCTCCTGTCTTAGTAACCCCCACCCCCCCCAAAAAAAAAAATCGGAGAGGGAGGGGGTTCAGGGGTGAGGGTGAGGGCGGAACACTGGTGGAGGACAAAAAGCTGCACAGTAAATGCCTGATGGAAGGAAGAGAGAGAGAGAGAGAGAGAGAGAGAGCTGGGAGGGAAAAGAAAGATACATATACTGGTCAAGATGTAGGATAAATAATGTGGGACAGGGATCAAATGAAGAAGGAAAAAAATAGAGGTGTTAGGCAGTAGTTTACACTGTGTGTATCTGTTAAGAGATTATTGTGATACGCTGAAGTAAGGCGCTGAGGTAAGAGGTTAGGGCACGATGCAGAGGATTCTTATCATGCAAGCTATATTTTGGTAGGGGAAAAATAGACTATACTCTTTTTACGTTAACTTGGTCCCGATTTTCGTCCCCCTGCACTTATTTCACGTAGTTCAGTGGCAGAACAAGACAATACTTTGGCTGTGCATCCTTGTTGTAGCACTCCATCCTTGTTGTAGCACTCCATCCTTGTTGTAGCACTCCATCCTTGTTGTAGCACTCCTCCATGACTAACATCACAGTCTAGTATTACTTTCTTATTACAACTCAGTACTCAAGATAGAGAGACTGGTTAGGCCAGGTTAGAGTAAAAGGCGTATAGTCCAGTGAAATGACAGCTGGGATGGAGCTGTGGGAGAGAGGAGGAGGTATCGCAGAGACTGAAGTGTGATTTGGGTGTGAATGGTAAAGGCAAACAGCTGTGTGTGATTAATTTTACATGATGGTGTCTGATAGATGTAAAAATATTATCAAGATCCCACAAAACGGACAGCATGCTAAAATATAGTTGTTTATATAAAAAAGAATGCCATTGACAGGTGGACACTGGTGAGATAAATATGTACCGATATACCAGTAGGCATTAAAGTGAGGAAATAAAAGATAAATGAGTCAGATGTTAGGAGGAAAAAGTTAAACCTATAAACCCTAATAGGAAGGTTGTTTTGTGTGGTGTCTTTCCCCATATATAAACATGGATATCACTATACGTCCTCTCCTCACTGAACTGGGATGCTTCTTATGACTGTCAGCAAAGATAGTGGTCATAAGGAGAGTCAGAAAATAAAACCCGAAAAGGAAATGCAGAGAAGATAAATTTCACTATGATTGCCTCTAAGTGTCGCACCAGTTGTGAGGGTAATAAAAACTCTCATGCTTCAACACGTAATTACTGGTGAATGTTGGGTATGGTAAAAAATGTTAATTGGCAGCTAATTGACTGGTGGAGAGAATGAGACGATGATGGGGGGAGGATGAGGGAATATCAAAAGCCATGTTTAAAATAATGACATAGTCTTCTGCTTATTGACTATATAGTTTTACTCAACGCAGGGGGCGAAATGTTTGGCTTTTGCTTGCTACCCTCGGAATAATTTATTAAGAGGAGATATTTTGTAGTGAAGGGGTTAATGGAGACTGTATCTAACCCCTCCATTTCGAAAAACATCTTTTGAGCTCCGTACAGTCTTCTTGGGAACAAAAAAATCGTCCAGGAATAAAAGAAATACGTCATGGACTGAATGTATTAAAGGGAAGTGTGTGTATGCAGCGTATGTCGAAAACGTCTGTGTGTGAGCTGTGAGGTTTGTTTTGGTGGTATTGATTTACAAAGAGGTAAACGTTAGGCACAAGGAACATCTGTACACTCTAACACAGAGGAAACACACACACACACACACACACACACATACACACACACACACACACACACACACACACACACACACACACACACACACACACACACACACACACACCATTTCTCTCACACCCACATGAAAGCACACATAAACACACAGACTCAATCACCCACACGCACGCTCCTTTTTTTGTGGCTGCGTCCAAACTGGTACATGATATGATACAAATAATGAGAGGCGGTGCTCACAGGAGAGAGAGAGAGAGAGAGAGAGAGAGAGAGAGAGAGAGAGAGAGAGAGAGAGAGAGACTAGAAGAATCTGCAGGAAAAACGAAAAAGGAAAGTGCAGAGACAATAACTGAATGATGAAGGAAAAGAGAAAAGGAGAGGAGAGGAGCCTGTCGGAGGGATGGAGAGGCTAGAGGAAAGGATAGGAGAGTGTAGTGGGGATTGTGGAGAAGTATGGATGTACAGAGGAGAGGCGGGGAGATGGGGGAGGGGAAGAGGTGGGGAGATGGGGGAGGACAGGGAGGGATTGAGGCTTTGAAGTTAAGCTGTGATTAATTGGTTACGGTATACGGTATGCTGGAGTGGGTGGCCTGAGTGATGAATGTGTGGAGAGAGAGAGAGAGAGAGAGAGAGAGAGAGAGAGAGAGAGGATAAACAAATATAAGGAGCGAAAATAATCATACCATACAGATAAAAGAGAGAGAGAGAGAGAATAATTATACCATACAATTAGAAGACAATATGCAAGGTATGAATGAACTGAAAGAGAAATCAAAACGAAGAGAGAGGACTGGTGTCGAAGAAATTAAGACTTGTAATGGATGAAGCAAATAGATAAAAAAATTTGGGGTGGTTAGGAAAATAATAAGAGTACACAGGATGAGAAGACATATTTCCCACCCACCGCCACCACCACCACACACTTACCCTGTTCTCAGTAATTAGTGGGATTAGAAATATTATGAGAAAAAACAACAGGAAACAAAGAAAGTGAGGAAATGTCAAAATATGTACGGTGTAAGGAAATAAAAGAGGAACGGATGTTGGGGAATAAGAGTAGAGTGGTGGAAGAGGATGCTGAAGAAAGAAGAAGAGCTGAAGAAGGAAACAGCTGAATAAAGAGGAAGTAAGCTTAATCTAAGAGGAGACGCGGAAGAAGCTCACAATTTTAGTTCTGTGAAGATTGTCAAAGTTTTAATGTTTCCTTAGAGGCCAATGTTTGTGGCGTCTTTGTTGGGGGAGGGAACGGGAGAGGTGGAGGGAGGGAAATAGAAGAGAGATAAGAGGTGGAGAGAAAGGGAGGAGAGGGGAGTAAGGATGAAGAGGTGCCGGAGGTGAAGGAAAGAGAAAGGGTTGGGTTTGTAAAGGGGCAGGAAACTGGAGATGGGAGGGATGGAAATGGAAAAGAGGAAAGAGGTGGAGAGAAAAGAGGGAGAGGTGGGTAGGGATGAGGAGATTAAGGAAAGAGCGAGAGAGATTTGGTTGAAAGGGGAGTGGGTGTCTAGTGGGGTTGAGGATAGTGAATAAGGGGGTAAGTGGCGATAATTCAGAGGGTGAAGAGAGTGGGAGATGCGTGAAGTGATGGAGGGATAGGGAGCTGCTGGGAAGGCTTGGGATGATTTAGGGTGAAGGTGGAAGGTTGTGAGGAGGACAGTGAGCCTAAGGGAGGATAATGGGTGGACAACATGGCTGAAGTTAGAAGGAAGATTAAAGATGTGAGAGGACTCTAATTTTTAAGAGGTTTAGGGTAGTGCGTGAGAGATTAGCACTTAACTGGCTGCCCACTGATATTACTTTTTGTTTAAATGATACTATAAGGCATTGTCATTATAAACCCATTTCCTTGTAAGAAATGGGGTGAGTGTGGACCAGAAAAGAAGGAAAGCACGAAGCTAGGACATTACAGAGTGCCCAGTGAAACAGACCATCCATCCATTCACTCATCATTCTAGCCCTAGAACTATGCTTTCCTTTTTATCATTCTTAACTCCCAACACTCCAAGGATTTCATCCGATAGTGAATATAATTGTCTGGCGGTTACAGTAATAATGTGTCAGTTTACCGAGGAGTTTTATAGCGATTGACTGCAGCCCCCTACAGTCCGAAAGATCCTTCATAAGCTTAATAAGTCCATCGGTGTCGAGAATAACATAAACGGAAGGACACTAAAGACGCTCACACACTCCTCCCACCCACGTAATCACTCTCACATACACTCTCTGAGCCACCTGTTCATGCATCCTCGATTTTATTCAGCTTGAGAGACTTCATAGTTAAGGACTTGAAAACAGACACTTTTAACTCCTTCACTACTTGCACATCTTTTATATTTTCTGCCCCACATATTCCCTGTCTCACGTTCTCTTCATATTTTCTATCCAACATATTCCCTGACTCACATATCCTTTTCATATTTCCTGTCCCACATATTCACCACATGTTTTCTTCTCCACATATCCTGGTCCTCATTTCTGTATCTTTTCTCTGTCTCACATGTTTGCCACCCGTCATAGCCTCCCCCTGACTCCACCCTGCTCACCTCCCCACCACTGCCTTCAGGGAAAATATTATTCCTGCATTGTTTGCCTTACTCTGCCTTCCCTCACAAGCTGGACCAGGCATGCTAACCAGGAGAGAGAGAGAGAGAGAGTCTTCCCTTTCTCTGTGTACACACTCCTCAACCATTTTCCCCTTTTTTCCTCCTCCCCTCATCTGTTCCTTTATTGGCTCTCCCATTTCCCCTCCAACTTTTCTCACCCCTCCTGTCATCTTCCTTTCTCTCCCTTCGTGCCCTTCAGTGTTTTCCTCCTCCCCTTTTTCTTTTTCCTTCTTCCTCTCCTCCCTTCCCTTCCCACCTTCTCCCATCCTTATCTCCCCACTCACCTCCCCCTTCTCTCCCATCCTTCCTTCTACCTGCTCTTCCTTCCTTCTCCCCCTTTCTCTCCCTTCCTCCCCTCCCCTCCTCCTTTCATCCCTTCTCTCCGTTCCTCCTCACTTCCCGCCCCCCCGCCGTGGCAGACTGACTGGGATCTATCTATCTATCTATTGCCAGACGCCTCAATCCCGTTTGGGGTGGCCACAAACAAATCGCCTCCAAGTCGCCCTGTCCCCCGCCATTTCACTGCCCTGCTCCTAGCTCACACCCCCCTCTCTCATATACCTCTCCACCCCATCCCTCCATCTCATCCTCGGCCTCCCGCTCCCTCTTCCCCCCTCCACCTCACTCACATACACTCTCTTCGTCAGTCTTTCACCCTCCATATTTTCTTCCCTCAATGATTTCCGAATATTGAAGTTGTTTTTTTTTTAACAACTTTTCTTCCCTCGCATTTATATGTACTGTCAAAACAAAAACTTACTGCCAGGTAATTTAAACTTACTTAAGGCACACTTAGTAAGGATAAATACTTAATTTTACTTCGGTTTTGATTTTTGAAGATTACAGAACTTTCGTAAACGATTTTTTAGACTGCCTGGTTCTGTCACTGATAATTTCTCTTTGGCTGCCTGAAAACTCCCTTCAAGCTTTGGTCTTTGCGAGGCCTTGTGGCTGAACTGAGCTTTGAGTTAGTGGTAGTTATCTTGTACATTATGGGAGGTTGTGGTGAGAGTTGATAATTACGGTTCCTGGTGTTTATAAGTCATCATCTTCATCATGGTAGTCATCAACCTCATCATCGTCATAATCCTCCTCCTCCTCCTCCTTCTCTTCATCATCATCATCATCATCACCCCCCACCCCTTCTTTCCACGCAACACATAGGGTCGGTAGAATTCACGAACTGGAACAAGAAAACACAAAAACAGAAAACTTTCATTTTTGTATTCACTTCTTCGATATTCTGGGCACCATCTCACAGGCAGAGGTTAAAAGAAAAAAAATAATAAAAAGCCTTCCTACGACGGATCTATAAATTTTGTGCCCCAAATTACCCATAGTGACGCATGCACAATTAATTTATTTTCTCATATCATACACCTTTCAGTAAGCGAGAATTCTTGAGTAACGTGTGTGTGTGTGTGTGTGTGTGTGTGTGTGTGTGTGTGTGTGTGTGTGTGTGTGTGTGTGTGACGGAGAGCCTTTTAAGTGGCACAGGAGCCGTGGTAGCACTTACTCTTTACTGATTTATTTTGCACTGCACACCTTAACATTCCCTTGCATTTTTATATCTTTAATATCGACATAGTGTGCATCGATAACAAGAGGATTCTGAGGGGTAGTCTACAGAATAAATCACTCAGGAAGAAGTGTCACGCAATCCTCAAAGCCAGTTAGAATACTACCCAAGGAGAGAGAACTGTGTGGTAGTATCAGCATCCCAGGACGGTATTTCTCCCCTTTGCCAAGACAGCACATCCTTTCCCTGAGTCCCAGTGCATCCATAAAATATTTCCCTCCCATTCACCATTTGTGGAACATTTATTAAGCTTTATAGTCCTCTTTGTCTGTTCTGTCTTTTGCTTTAATATTTTCACAGTTTTTCTCGTATATCTTAACTTCATTATTGTATATACGCTATCTCCATGTTCACACACACACACACACACACACACACACACACACACACACACACACTCTCTCTCTCTCTCTCTCTCTCTCGCTCTCGTGACCACCTCCTCCACTTCAGCACTTTATGTGAAGGTTATGAGAGAGTTATAATTCTGCAGCCAATGTCCAACGTTTATGGTGGGAGAAAGAGAGAAAATAGGGCTCAGAGGAAGAGAGGAGAGAGGAAAATATAGGAAGAGGGGAATAGGAAAAGGGGGAAGAGAAGGGGGAGGAAAAGGGAGAGGGGAGAAGATGGAGAGAGGTGAGGAGACGGGAAGAAAGAGAACAGACTGAGAGGGGAAGAGATAGAGAAGGAAGTGGGGAAGAGGTAAGGGCAGGTGAGAAAGGAAGAAGTGGGAGAGAGATGACAGAGGAAGAGGAAGAAGTATAAAGAGGAGGGCAAAGATATGGGGAGGAGGAGGAGGAGGAGGAGGGAAGGAAAGAAAGATTGCACGAAGGATAGGGGGGAGATAAAAAGGGATTAGTATGGGGAAATGATAAAAAGAATTTGAGAGAGGAGGAGGAGAAGGAAAAAAACGGAATGTTGTTGTGGGAAAGGTGGCATTGGAAGGGGCAAGGCAGGTGGGAAGCATAAAAAGGTTGTGAAAATGCCAAGACCGGAAGGAGGGACAAGGGAAAGAGGAACTGAAACTTGAAATTGAGATTGTAAAGCAACGAAGATAGATAGATAGAGAGAGAGAGAGAATTATAGGTTCTTAAAACTAATATAAAAGCCAATGAAAGATAAGATGATGTGCCATAACGTTTGCTATCAGTCCATAACCAGTGTTGATTTGATGCATATTCACCTTCATACTGACAGGACACAGGATGGCTGCACATCCCAGTGAACTCTTGACAACAGCTGGCGCGGAACTGTAGCATAATTTACCACTGGGTTATCCATAGAACAGGATGAGAGCACATGTGAGAATGGAAATGACGTAATAAATTCTTTGGCCATGACAAGGAAATGTGCGATGGCAAAACACACACACACACACACACACACACACACACACACACACACACACACACACACACACACACACACACACACACACACACACACACACACACACACACACACACACACAACCCGTGCAGTTCGATGTCGCTTTATCGTCTTGGTTTTTCTAGCACCAGACGATTTTATTCAGCTTGGGAGAGACTTCAAACTGCGGCTGGTTACTATATCATCCATTAACCCCATTACTGCAAGAGTTCCTCCTTAAGCTCAGTTAAATCGTTCCTGTGTGGTTAGAATATATTAGTAAAAGACGTGACCGTACGATTGTGGTTGAAATAAGTTCCACATTAAGTAAACCTGTATTGAATAGTACATGCCTCAAAATACAGTTCACCAAGAGAAAACTTCCAGCAGATATATGAGAGCCATTACCAGCAGTCATAAAACCCTGGAATCCTAAATTACAAGCCATAATTCAGGAAGTTGGGGAATGAAGAGGGGATATAATGATGATGATAGTGGGTGGAGAGAAAAAAGGAAAGAGAGAGGAATTAGGAGTGAGATGAGAGAAAGTGATGGATGGGAAGAGAGAAAAGAGAGGATGGATGATGATGATGATGATGGGTGGGGAGAAGAAAGAGATAAGGGGAGGAGATAAGAGTGAGGCAGGTAAAAGATAACGATGATAGTGGTTAGAGAGAAAAGGAAGGAAAGAGAGTGGGGGAGGGGGGAAATATGATGACGGTGTTCAAAGGAGAAGAGGATGAGAGGGAGGAAGGGAGAGGCTTGGCACACACACACATGCTGACTCCTCAAACACTTTGGTTTGCTCTCTCAGGGGAATATGTGATGGTGGGGTTGTGGTGTGGTAGAGCAATGGTTGTAGGTGGTGGTGGTTGGTATTTTCGTGGTGATAGTGGTTCTCTGTAAGGGTGGTAGAGAAGTGGTTGTAGATGGTGGTTTTTGTATGTTTTAACGTTGTGATTGTAGATGGTGGTGGTGGTGTGTGTTAGCTTTGTGGTTGTAGATGGTGGTAGTGTGTGTGTTAGTGTTGTGCTTGTAGATGGTGGTGGTGTGTATGTGAGTGTGGTGGTTGTAGATGGTGGTGGTGGTGTGTGTTAACGTTGTGGTTGATGATGGTGGTGGTATGGTACTGCTTGTGGTGGTAGTGATTGTTAGATATGGTTGTCATTTATACATCTCGGTGATGACGTGATATGAGATATGGATATAAATTGCGGGTATGGTGTGTGGAAGAGATGGTGAAGATGAGAAATTTGGAGATGGTGATGATCAGTATGAAAAGAGGGAGAAATTGTAGCCGTGTGAATAAAATGTGTGGTGATAGTGATAATGAGAGGAAGTTGTGATGATGATGTGCCTGTCTGCCTGTGCCCTTTTTATGTGCTTTTCTGCCTTGTGTTCTTTCATCACTGGCTATGTGCATACTTTCTTCTAGCTTGAAACTTACACATGCCTTTATGGTTGCTTGCATCCCTCGTAACCCAGTTCAGAATAAGCAAGTCCAGTCCAATCCAACACAATCTATCCTAGCCTAACTTAACCTAAACCAACACAACATATAACTTTTCCCTGCCTGCCCGTCTTACCTGGTTGCTGTGTGTTTGCCTGACCACATCCTGCCTCACGGCTGCCTGTTTGCTGCCTAAATGCCCTGCTTTCTTTGTAACCCCACAGTCACATTTCAGTCTTATTACCCTCATCCCTCCCTCCATTTTACTGCTACCCTTCTTAGTGTTAATTTTTGCTTGTGTGTATCTCCTCCCTAAAAAGATGATGATTCCAAACATTAACCTTTCCTCGGCGTACTTTTTTTTACATCCCAAATTCCTTCTCCTTCCATAATGGTTAGAATCGCAGCACGTGGTCACATGAAGGATTACGGGGCTATGGGTAAAGATACTCACTCCAAAAAATATCCGAATTCAGGTAATCCTTGGTTTAATAATAAGCGTTGTTTCAGCCCGCGTTATTTCTTGTGGCAAATATTTCTAAATGGATGTTGTTTCTTTCTTATGTTGTAGTGATCAAGACATCATGCATACACAGTTATATATCACTGCTGGAGATTATTTCCAAACGTTTCGTCCAAATATTAAGAAGGAACATTTTCAGATGCTTTTTGTGGGAAATGTGCACACTGTCCTTACAGCGGTTGTTATGGCTGAGTGACTGTAGGTGGCACATGGTCGTGCCTGGTTCACATCCACCTTGGAGTGACTGCACTACCAAACACCTTTACCACCATGACGTCTCTTAACTAGGCATTCAAGATGAAAAGATGGCAATTTTAGGTCAAGTTGAGGTAAAAAGAGTATAGTGCGGGAAGTGCATGTTAGGAAGGCAGTGTAAAATAGAAGAAGCAGTGGTAAGTTTAAGGAGGTCGTCTGCCTCACGTATCCTTATCCCTGCCTCCCTTGTCCTTATCCTTGCCCACCTTAGTCATATGCTTGCTTCCCTTACCCTTATCCCTACCTACCTTACTCTTATCCCAGCTTCCCTTACCCTCATCCCAGCCTCCCTCATCCCTACCCCTACTTCCCATACCCTTATTCCTGCCTCCCTTACCCTCTCTCCGTGATTGTTTTGTATCTCCTTTCCTTCTCCATGCATCCCGTATCCCTGTCCCTTTCTGTGTTCCTACCCCTGCCCCTACCCCCGCTGTTGCCCCTGCTCCTGCCCCTTCCCCTTCCCCTTCCCCTGCCTCCGCCCCTGCCCCTGCTCTCTGCCAACAGGTGGTGGTAGTGATAGAGTTAAATGAGACCTAAACCTGTAAACATCCACCATGTTTGAATATCGTTACCCGGCGCCGGATCTCCCTCTCCCTCTTTCTTTCCCTCTCTCGCGTTTTTCCTCCTTTTCTCTCTTTTAGTCCCCCATTTTATCGTGTGTTCTTATGTGCTGCCTTCTTTTATGAATGTTTACACTTGCTCTCTTTTAGCTTATGGAATTTTTGTATCTTTCAGTATTAACGTTCTTTGGTCGTTCATTTCCGAGTTTAGATTTTGCCTTTGCGTTGCTTTCAGGTTTATTTTTCGTTCTTTTTCCACTGTTAATTTGTTCTCTGTGTCTGCCTCTTTCACTCTCTCTACCGTTCTTGTGATCTTTGCTTTTATGTACACCATGTGGTCTGAGCATTTAACTGAATTTAGGTTGATTTCTCCATTACATTCTTGGTCTGAAAAACGTGTAGTGTGTGTCTCTGTATCTCCCTGTATTCACATCTTTGTAATCGTTCTATCTATCTATGTATCGGTACTGTCCGTATTTATGAGTCTCTGTGTATCAGTCTGTGCCTTTATATCCGTCTGTACCATCAAATAATCTAGCGTAGTTTTTTTTCTTCTTTCTTTTTCTTTCTCGTACCGCGTGGGTGTCTTTCTCAGTAAAATGTTCACCTGCCCACAAAATCATATAAACACCTTACTGCAGATTTTTTGAATGACTGGTGTTCTGCATGATGATTTATAACTATCCTTCTGTTATCTGCCTGTCTGTCTGTCTATTCGTTTGACTCAGCATATATATCTATCTGTCTGTCCCTCTCTATCTATTCAGCCATTCATTCAGCCACCAATCTATCTGTCTATCACTGTATATATGTCTCAACTCTGTCTGTCTTTATCTGTTTGTCTGTCCTTGTGTCTGTCTATCTGCCTGTATGTCTGTATGTCTATCTATCTATCTGTCGGTCTGTGTCTACCT
Source organism: Coenobita brevimanus (assembly GCF_032717465.1). Taxonomy (NCBI): domain Eukaryota; kingdom Metazoa; phylum Arthropoda; class Malacostraca; order Decapoda; family Coenobitidae; genus Coenobita; species Coenobita brevimanus. The sequence continues at coordinate 17,726,847 of NC_136995.1, forward strand.
ATCTATCTATCTGTCTACCTATCCATTTAATCTATCTGTGTTTCCCAGTACCATTGTTCCAGGGCAGAGTGCATCCACCCTTCTCATTATCTGGCATACCGGGCTTGTTGCAGCAGTACTACTCTTGATGTGATGCGTTGGTACTCACGCTGATGGGCTCTACTATTTCACGACCTCTGTGTTTAGGCTTTTGATTCAGCAACTTTTCTCCTGCAGTGTTTATTGTTGTTGTTGTTATTATTATTATTGTTGTTATTGCATTATTTTAATATTACATTATTATTGTTTAATTATTATATTACATTGTTATTATTATTATTATTATTTTAGTAGTATTAATACTTTAATTGTAGTAGCAGCAGCAGCTGTATTAATAAGGAAGTACTGAAAACTTCAAAGAATGTTCTTTCTAAAGTTACTGAAAAGAAAAAAAAGTCAGATGCGATTGTTTCGAGATGCATGGGTTTGCAAAGTGGAGTTGACGGAGATGTTGTGCCGTAGTGACAATAGAGATGGCGTGAAATAGTGAGCAGGAAGAGGTGAGCAGCAGCAGTAGTGTTTTCTGCTCGTCTCTCCTGGTAAAGTAATAAAGGAGAAAAGGATGGCAGGATGTCTGGCTTTTCCTTCGGGGATTGTATAAGGAGCTTAAATATGCTGAGGGAGGCTGGGTGCGTGGAGGGTGACGGGGTCTGTAAAAGCCTTATGGAGAGATAAAGGGGATATGCAGAGCTTTTTGGAGAGGAGTACAGAGTGGGTAAGGGAGGGAATCATACCGCTTTTACTCTAACTTGGCCTAAAATTGCCGCCACAACGTTATGCCGATCCGTAAAAAGAGATTGACACTAAAATATGATGCTAGTTAAGAAGTGATGGAAAGGATATAGAACCGTAGTACTGTCTTTTTCCCCCATTGTCTTGAGGAAACTTAGCTGCAAAGGACTAAAATCTGGGCCAAGTTAAAGTCAAGGGAGGAAGGGAAGAATTGGGATGTCCTGTAGGTTTTTGGAGAGGGAGGTGATGAAGATGGTGAGGGAGGGAAGTAGTGGTGGTGGTGAGGGGGAGGGAGAATAAGGACGGGAGATATTCGGTAGGTTTTTGGAGAGGAAGAGGATAGAGGGGGCGAGGGAGGGAAGTGGTGGGAGGGTAAGGAAGAGAAAAAAAGAAGGGGAGAATATCCAGCTTTTTGGAGAGGAAGGGGATAGAGGGGTTGAGAGTGGCTAATGGTGATGGGGGAAGGAGTCTGGGAGGGAGCACTTCGAGAAAGGCAGGAGAGTTGTTTTGAAAGTAGAAAGTATGTGGAATGCATAGTGGCGGAGCAGTCGGATGGGAGAGTAAATAGGAAGCTGGGATATGGTAAGGGAGAACCGTATGATAAGTTATGGGAATGGAGAAGGGAAACATTTGTGAAGGGGAAGGAAGAGATGAATAAGAGATGTGATGGAATTAGAGAAAGGAGGGAAAGATACTCTGGAATATAGGCAGGAGGGTGGAGGGGGCAGGACATAGTCATGATAGAGTTAACCATTGTCATTTAAATCATATTCCCAGTGTTTTTAATCAAGTAGGTTAGACACAGAAACAATTCCACTATATAGTTTTTATTTTTTCGTGGTGCAGGAAGTTGCACTGGAAATATAATATTGTTCAAATGATATTCGGTAAATGTTTTCCGTGTATGCACCAGGGAAATTTGCAGCGGGAATGACTCAAAGGGAATGACAGGATGGACCAGATTAACCCGTGAGCCAGGACCCAACACCGGCCAAACAATCAGGCCAAACATACACGTACGATAAAATGCAGGGGTTGGCGGCAGAAGAGTCCGTATTTCATTTGCGTGTAGTATCGAATCACACACTCTGATGAAATGAGTGTGAATAGGAACTGAATGAAATATGTGCTGCTGTAAATTCTTTTATATGGCCTCGGGCAATAGAGAGAGGCTGGTAGACAGATTGGGAGAGAGAAATGACAGACAGGCAGGAAAATAATAGATACTGTAGATAGATAGATAGAAAGGCAGATGTATTGAATATATATGGATGAAGAGACAGGTAGACAGACAGATACATTGAACAAATACAGATAAAAATAGAGATAGATATAAAAACTGATAGATACATTGATGGACAGACAGATAGATAGATAGACTGATAGATTCATTGATGGTCAGACACAGATAGGTAGATAGATATAGATAGATATATAGATAGATAGGTAGGTAGATAGATGATCAACACTTTCCTAAGCCAACTCTTTAATGCTGCAGTTGATGAATGTGTGTAAAACGTCCCCTGCTTTTTAAACACAGAGGATGTCAACGACCCCTGCCGAGATAGACCATATTTAACTCCGGCAAACTTATCAAATGAGAAAAAGAAAAACTCCCTGGGCACAGAAAATCCTTAATGGGGTTCACGGTCTTTTTGCTGACCATAATGACGCTGAAATTTTGAGAGTGGTTCCTGATTATAATATTTACCTGATCACTGGATTGGGGAATAAGACTTGAGAGAGGTAATAATATAAGCTGCAGGCTCTTTCTGGTGCCCTATTGACAGTTCCATTATAGCTCTTCCGCCTTAGCTTGGTCCAGATTCTCGGCCTGTTGCAGGTAATTTCACATACCTCAGTGGCAGAAAAGATAGCACTGTGGCTCTGCATCCTTTATAATAGCACCTTTTTTGAGGCCAGCATCATATTCTAGCTTTAATCAAGTGTTACAGTTTAACATTCCAGCTGGAGAAATGATAATTATAGGCCAAGTTAGAGTAAATAGATTATAGTATACTATGTTGTTACTATTGCTGGATCCTTACCAACCCGTTTATTTACCGGAAAATTATTATCATATTTTTCCAGTCTCTTTTCCCATCTGCTGGTGAGGTCCAGTAAAGTACAGAAAGACAGGAAAAGGAGAGAATACGATTGTGGGAGAGCTAATCAACAGCATACCCAAATGAAATGGGCCACACACGCATTCACTCACTATTCAGTTCCCTGGAGTTCTGTCTCCAGCTGATGGGTACCCTTTTGCAGCTCGTAGCCTCATATTGACCTATCCGACAGAGAATCCATCGACTGTTAAAAACCCTTGTCGTACATTCCTCCGTACAAAATTCATCCAGCCACCTCGATCCCTTGTCATTATCCCTAGCCCCTTCAGATTCCATACTTTTTTTTTTTTTCTGACACTAATTTACCGTGTCATTTTGGCCTACCGCACCTCCTCCCACCATCAAATTCACTCTGATACACTCGTTTCACCAGTTTAGTGACCATACCACCTAAACAGTCATCGACTCTGGTGACCAAACTTCCTTACTTCACATCATTTACGAATCACAGTATTTCATAGCATATGTATAGTGTGTGTGTGTGTGTGTGTGTGTGTGTGTGTGTGTGTGTGTGTGTGTGTGTGTGTGTGTGTGTGTGTGTGTAATATTCACTCACCTCCCTTATCGTGCCATTTCATATATCATAAGATCAGTCCTGTCACTTTCTTACGTTAGTACTGCGTCACACACCAGGAAGAGAACAGCTGCATAAATACCAAAATTGGTTTCTACGTGCTGAAGTTTTCTTTCCTTCTCAAATTAAAATAATCGCCAACACCTCCGCTTTCCCCCTTCCTACAATACCCAGCCGCCTTCATTCTTGTAATACCCTCTACCCTCCCCTCGCTCGAAGGCTTAGTTTAGTCGGTTTGTGTGTATGTACTGATGTATCTGTGTATGTATTTGTGTATGTACAGTATGTATGTATATATGTATGAATGTAGGTTAAAATACCTGATCATTGCCTCGTCCGATTTCGATCAACACTGGCACATGCATTCTGTGTGGGTTTCAAAAGAAGTGATTCAGTTTTGGTGTAGGTCGGTCAAATGCAAAGTCACACTCCAAGGTCATACTTCAAGGTCACACTTCAAGGTCAGAGTTCGGGTGCGGTTTCGCTGCTCATTCGAATATCCTCTGTTCTCATTTTTCAGCTTTCACTTCTCCCTTTATAATGTAAGTGTATACAGGTAAGTTTAATTATTATCCATTCCAAGCGTCACCCTTTTCCATAATTACTGCTGTTTTCCTCATTCTTTGCCATGAATCTCATTACAGTGGTCTTTCCTCCCCGTCACTTTCACTCTCACCAACTTTTCCTTTGTGATTTGCATATCAAACGAACCTCTTTCCTTGGACCTCAATCACTGTCTCTCCTAATTCATGATTACCTCTCTCTCTCTCTCTCTCTCTCTCTCTCTCTCTCTCTCTCTCTCTCTCTCTCTCTCTCTCTCTCTCTCTCCACACACACACACACACACACACACACACACACACACACACACACCGCTCGCTGAGTTCGCGCCTCGCTCAGGTTGCGAAAAGTTTCACTGACGAAGTGGGTGGTTACTGTCCCCCTTGAGCAAGGGGACGGGAGTGTGCGTGTGTGAAGGTCACAGCCTTGCCCTTAGATCGGACTATATGAGCTCTCAGCTCCCTTCCGGGAGGGTAAAAGCTGACGATCACGACCATCAAGTGATCCTGACCGACCCGGTGAATTACACACACACACACACACACACACACACACACACACACACATTCATTTCTCACCGTCTCACCTTTTTTTCCCCTTGGTAAATTTATGCTGCCTCTTTGCCCATTTGTGATATTACTCTTGCTTGCCTCTTCCTCTTGCACAGTGCCTCTTTCTTCTGCCTCTTGTTTGACTTCCTCCTCTCACCTCTTCCTCTTCTCTTCTTCCTCCTTCTCCCTCCCTCATTTATCAGTACCGTAGTTATAATCCTCTCTGTTCCGCCTCTTTATTATATGTATCTTTCTTTGACTCATTATTTTTCATCCTTCCTTCTTCGTAGTTCCTTCTAGTATTCTTTTCTTCCTCTTTGTCATTAATCTTCATCCCCTTTTATTCATTAAATACTCTCGCATCATCTTTCGTCAAGTTCTTTATGCCTCTTCCTCTCTTTCTCTTACGTATTACTACTCCTTCCTTTTCCCACGTTCTCTTTTCCTGCACTTTTTTCTTTCACGCCTTTCGTGCATTACATGTTCCTCCTCCTCCCTCAGTTTTACCTATACCTACTTCCTTGCCTCTTTCTTCATCTTCTCTCGTACAGACACCTTTCTCCTCCTCCTCCTCCTCCTCCTCCTCCTCCTCCTCCTCCTCATTTCCTGTTTCTCTCCTTTCATACCCGTTTCTCTAATCCCTCCTGTTTCCTCCCTCTTTTTGTCTCCCATTATCTTATGTATATATATCTTTCCTCCCTTCACTTTTTCCTCCTCGTTAATCTTCCATTTTCTTTTGAACACCTCTGTTTTTCTGTCTTCTCTTTTTATTTATTTTTTTTCAAAATGGGAGACGTCTTTCCGTTTCTTTTATATTGCGTTTATTCGTCTTTCTTATAGCGTCTCTCTCTCTCTCTCTCTCTCTCTCTCTCTCTCTCTCTCTCTCTCTCTCTCTCTCTAGTGACAACTCAGGGTAAAAACAAGAAGGCGAGACTAAGAAAGTTAATTGGATTATAAGTGATGAGGGAGGGAGGAAGGAGGGTAAGAGGAAAGGGGGAGGAGGAGGGAGAGGCGGAGCAACGAGGGAGGAGGGAGAGGGGTAGAGAGAGGAGGTGAGTGTTCTGAGGAAGAGTGGGGAACGAAAGGGAAAGGAACACGAGAAGTCGAAAAAGTGACCAAAAATAAAGGAAGGTAAACTAGATAGTGAAGTGAAGTATTTGGATAGGTGTTACAAGAGAGCTAGTGAAGAAGGGGAAGATGAAGGCGTAAAAGAATACTTGTGGGGAGAGTGGGAATGGGATGAAGGAGAACTTCTGTTAGGAGGGATGCTTTCTAAGACGACAGAGAAGATAGAGAGTAGCTGAAAAAAAAAAAAAAACATGAGAAGGAAGGAAGAGGAAGGGTTGAAGGAGAGTATGATTAGGTGGAGTGTTACTACACGCCGAATGAGACAGTGTAGTTAAGGGAATGTTGTTTAGGGAGAGAAAGGAGCAGAAATGAGGAGCTGGAAATGAGAAGTGTGGGGGGAGGATACAATTAGGAATGGAGGAAAAGATAAGAAGTAGGGGAAATTAGAGGCTTGTAGATATATGATAGACTATGGCGGTGGAAGTGTATACAGTGTTAATATAGTGCTGTAGGTATACTGTATAATAGTGTTTTATATGTGGCATACACTTTTTGTTGTTTTTGTTGCTGTTATTGCATTACAACCGGGTAGGGTAGGATTGTGTGTCATGTTTTGCGTACACACAACTTTTTTTCCTCCTTCCCTATACCTCTGTTTATTACATCCCTTCCTTTCTCTTCCATTCGTCTCCTTGATCCTTACTCCTTTTTAGATGATATATCCTCTCTAGAGCCATTTCTCTTCTGTCTTTTTTCCACACTCCTTTCTGTTTTGCTTTGTTGTATATATATCCTACACGTACACACGTTTGCACAACACATGCATGTATTATAAACTCTCCGCAATAACAGTGGGCAGAAAAGAGGCAGGGGAAGAGTTGGTGAGATGAAGGCGAGAGGGAGTGAAACCGGATAGAAGGGAAAAATGTTGGTGAGGAAAAGAACCTGAGAAAAATGGCTGCTGAGATAACACGGTGGCGACGAGGAGGAGGAGGAGAGCTGGCGGGGAGGAGGATGGAAAGATTATGAAGTTGTAGTGGGGGAAGAGGAGGTTTGGAGATAGCAGAGGATCTTGAAGTAGCGGGAAAAGGAAAAAGAGAAGGAAGAGAATGAGAAATCTGTGAGAATGAGGGTGGTACTTGTGGAAACTGGTGTTTGGCTGTGGTAGTTAGTACAAGACCATAGCATTTGACAAGAAATAGTCGAGAAAAAGAGAAAAATAATCCAAGAGAGAATCAGAAAAATCGAGGACATAAGAATTCTAGATAAAAGAGATAAAAATGTGATAACAGAAGGGATACGATAAAACTGTTGTGAAAGATAGGGACCCGTATTCTTGTCGCTGAAGGAGGTTCCCTAACACATCTTTCTTTATTGTTTGTTTTTGGGAAAGGCGGGTTAATATAGTTTTGTACGCCACTTATGAAGAGTATGGTGATATAATGATTTTTAAATAGCACAGAAGTAGATAGCGAGTGTAATAAGCAAAATAGATCGCTTGGGTAGAGGTGTTAGGGAGCTTCCTTAACTGAGGAGAATACCCGACCTGACCTAACCCGACTTGACCTAACCCGACCTAACCTGACAACCTATATATATAGATGTTGCTGAGGTGAGGGTCTTTGGTAGTGTCGGTATCCGTGTGAGGCTGGAACTAGACAATCTCATCATACCAGTGCCATATTTACCTTCTTACCAGCCATCCGTCATTATCTACTGTATATCTTGACCCTTTATCTATTGCCACATTGTGCTCATCCTTCCTTCATTCTATCAGTTTCCCTTCACAGCTCCTTTTCTCACCCTAACCATTTTCTTTCTCTCCCACTCATTTTTTAAAAGTATCTCTGTAACTTTATTTCGGTCAGTTGCACCCTTTAACACACACACACACACACACACACACACACACACACACACACACACACACACACACACACACACACACACACACACACACACACACACACACACACACACACACACACACACACACACACACACACACACACACACACACACACACACACACACACACACACACACACACACACACACACACACACACTCCTTACATCCCCCATTAAGACTGGCATTTTCACCACTTCACTCTCGTACCAGCAATATTACATAGCTTCTTCTCTCTTTTCATTTTCTTCCTCCTCCGTTCTTCTTATTACGTTCGATTCTTTTCACCTTTTTTTTTTATTGCTTTTTACACTCGCTTGGTATTTCTGTCTGCCTTTGATTCTGTCAGTCTGTCCATTTTGTGTCAGTCGAACTACCTGCACTAGTTTGTCTGTCATTTATCAGTTTACGTTGATCCCATTGATCTATCTATATTTGTCCATAAATCTGTCTCCGTCGTAGTCTCCCTAATAAGCCCGTCCTGCCTCCTGCCCTAATAAGACATCGTTCTCCCCCACGTCTCTCATCATCCAGGCTTACTTTTTATATTTATCTCTCTCACCCTTCCTCACCAAAGCCTTCTTATGTATATCCTCTCTCAACCATCCTGCTTTGTTATACCTTTATTATTTATTAATGCTTGCCTGCAAGAAGTTGTGGGACTAACTAATAGCCCTTCCATCACAAAATGTTAGTAAATACCAGTATCTTTGTTGCCATACCGTTATTGAGCCACAGTGACCAGTTCTGGCCAAAAAAGTCGAAAAAATTATATTCGTACTTACCCCGACCTATTGCAAAAAGAATCGGGACGATACCTCATACCGTTCTCGTGCAAGAAACGAACAAACGCACAGACAGACAGACAGACAGACAGACAGACAGACAGACAGACAGACAGACAGACAGACAGACACACACACACACACACACACACACACACACACACACACACACACACACACACACACACACACACACACACACACACACACACACACACACACACACACACACACACACACAGCTTGGATTTATTATTTAGATGTATTTTGTGCTCTGACCTTCGTCCAGAGTGACATGAGCTGCCTCGTATGACCCAGCAAACCTACTGTAGTTATCATCCTTTATTTTTCCCACTCCATACCTTGAAGGAAGTGGTCGCTACGAAGCGTTTGGTATTAGTTCTAACCGAAAGTGGTGCCTAGCAGCCAGAAGGGTTACAGAAAGCGGTTTTAGGGGCAAATGGTATTACTGCAGATATTTTTTTGAATGTCTGGCTTTATATTATATTTTTTTGAATGTCTAGCTTTGTATTATTTGTGTTTGCTTGTCCCCGGTACTAAATATTTGGCTGAGAAGAGCTAAGCAGAAGATTACTCCCTCACACGAAATCCTCAAACTCAAACCGGCAGGAAAAAGTGAGAGGAAACGCCATGGGAATTTCATCGGAAAGAGTGAAACAGAAAATACTGAACTTATGGATGGTTATTATTTGAAGTCTCAGTCATTTTCGTTCTTTGTTTTCTTAATTTATCCGACTTGACACAAACTAGGTCCAGTAAAAACAACAAATGACCCCAGACAAAAAGGTTTAGAATATTGTTTTTATTAACGTGCATATAATTTTCAGAGGGAGGATTCTCTCTCTCTCTCTCTCTCTCTCTGCTAATTTTTCATCTTCATTGCCTCCACTTGTCCTTCATTATCTGTTGCCTTTTATATCGCCTCCTGATCCACCGAAAGGAGGATGTTTGACCACAGTAGAGTAACTTCATCTACGGTCCAGCCAGACGAGCAACAACAACAACAACAACAACAACAACCTTAACATATGATCGTGGGGCTACATAATCACCATCATCATCATCATCATCATCATCATCAACAACAACAACAACAGCAACAACAAATGAGCGTAGGTCCACATCAACAACAGCAGCAATAAAAACAGCAGCAACAACAACAGTTAAGCAACAACGACCACCCTCTTCTGCCCCTCATTTCCTCTTCTCCACAGATTTCCTCCTCATTTCCTCTTCTCCCCCCTCATTTCCTCTTCTCCCCCTCATTTCCTCTTCTCCCCCTCATTTCCTCTTCTCCCCCCTCATTTCCTCTTCTCCCCCCTCATTTCCTCTTCTCCCCCTCATTTCCTCTTCTCCCCCTCATTTCCTCTTCTCCCCCTCATTTCCTCTTCTCTCCCTCATTTCCTCTTCTCGCTTTCATTTCCTCTTCTCGCCTTCATTTCCTCTTCTCCCCCTCATTTCCTCTTCTCTCCCCATTTCCTCTTCTCCCCACATTTCCTCTTATTTCTTCTTCTCCCCACATTTCCTCTTATTTCCTCTTCTCCCCACATTTCCTCTTCTCCTCTTTCCTCCCCTGCACCCTTCCCACCGCCCCTAATCCCGCCTCACTGTCAGTAATCACCTCACCAGTCATTAAACAACGCTCTCGTTATTGTGTCGCTAATAACCTCATTTATCACACCACCAGGACGTTGATGGCTACAGGATTTGTTATACTGATGTTGTTAGTAACGAGAAAACGGAATATTGTTCAGGGGGATAATTAGTGTGTTGGGAATGAGTGATAGGATATGTAGTTGTTTGTATGCCTATTGTGCATTGGTCATCACTGTTGTATTTCACGTTTATGCTGTCTTTCATGTGTTCTCTCACTTGACATCTGCTTATCATATTTGTGTGTGTGTGTGTGTGTGTGTGTGTGTGTGTGTGTGTGTGTGTTCGTGCGGACTTAGGTCAGGTATTGTTTTACCAAATTGTATTGGAAGAAATTAACAGATTTCAAAATATACAGAACTACACACTTGCAAGGTAATTTCCAGGCCAGTTGACCCGAAACAAAAGGCCTGAGGCAGTGGCAAAGAGTGTCATGGTCAGTGTACTTGATCTGACAAAATCCCTATTCTTACAAAGTTCAGTTGATGGCAGGATGTTGTCAGATTGAAGCTTTGATTTTACTAGTAACCAAGGATGTGGTCATATTGGAGGTTTGATTTTACTTGTAACCAAGAAGATTCATTCCTAACCCTGTTGAGTTCAGTTGTTGGCAGGATGTAGTCAGATTGTAGTTTTGGTTTTATTAGTAACCAAGGAGATTAATTTCTAACCCTCTTCTGTTCAGGGGATGGCAGGTAAAGTCGGTGGTTTGATTTTACCAATAACCGAGAAGATTTATTGCTACCTCATAGCCTAGGCGTAATAAATTTCATGAAAGCACGACACTGTAGTCGAGTTGTTGAAGTGACCCAGTCTTGTCAGATGAAAACAAACTAACCACAGGAATAAGAGCAAGGAGCAGGACATACCAACACCAAAAAGATACAGAGAGAGAGAAAAAAAATCCATGGTGGTAATATAAAAACTGAGCCATATGGACGAAAAACAAAATTGACAATAAGGGAAGAGAAAATGTCATTAGATTAGGAAAAAGTGTAAATAAAGCTGTGTTAAAAAGAAAGCAGAAAAGATGAGTGAAAAGAGAAGGGAGAAGAGAAGGTGTAGAAAAATTTGATGAAATAAAAAAAATAAAGTAAGAGAAAGCAAATGAACAAAAAATGTAAGGAGAGAGAGGAAAAGGTCAGTGTATTGATTAGAGGATCATAAGGTTGTGTTTTAGGTAATGATGGGTGTAATTGAGGATAATTGAGGCTTAGTTACTGCCTAATGATATTTTAAAATGGGGGAGGAGGTTGTGGAAGAGGGAAATGGGAGTTAAGAGAGGGGAAGGGGGGAAGATAAATGAGGATGTACGAAAGTGGAGAGTACTGTAGGGGGAAACGAAGGGAAGATAGGAGTAGCAAGGGGTGGGGGAGAGCAGAAAGGGAAAAACTGTGAAACAAAAGCAGAAACTTAATAAGATGCAAACAACAGCTGCAAAAATGGATTTAAAAAAAAATGGACTATTATAGACGTCCCTGTAAGAGATCAAATAAACACGAACGAGGAACTATAAAACACAGTACAGTATTGTGGTATGATGTAGAGTGAGCCAGTGAGAGCCAGCAGTTAGTGAGAAGGAGAGTGGCTAATTTTACCGCGAGTGTGGAAAGACAGGAATGTGTTAATTTGGTTTGTCCAAGTTTTTTTTTTTTTTTTTTTTTTTCCCTCGTTTCACTCTATATTTGTCCTACACACTCACATTCTCACTATGCCATTTTGCATTCTCATTCTCACATACCGGTCACCATCATCATGGCTGTAGTGTACCACAGGAGGGAGCTATTGTTATAAAGAAAAATACAAGACTAGCACCAGTCGAGCTGGACAGTGTTCCCGAGGTGGATGGAAAGCTGATGACAAGGAGAGCTGGAGCTCCCGTTTCATCAGCCCTCAGGACTAGTTCCTGACCATCCCCCTTTGCTGAATTTTTTCAGTGTCTCAGTTACACAGAGAGTAGGCCAGCATGCTTTCCAATACAAATTTCTCTTAACTGTCTACACCAAACTACATGCACAGTACACACTACACTTCCTTTTCCAAAATTCAAAAAATCATGGCTTCTCAACACTCAGCTTCGGAATCCCCGGGGGGGGGGGTTACCATAAATGCCCCCACCTTCCGCCCTTCTCCCGGTGACGACTTGAGCTGCCTGGAACCACTGCCTTACTCACTTCTTCATTTCTGCAACATTCGCGGCCTTTCCTCTAACTTTCGCTCTGTTGAGCACCACCTCTCCTCCTCTAAACCTCACCTTCTCTTTCTAACTGAGACTCAGCTGTCTGAGGCGACCGACAGCAAACCCTTTTCTGTATCCTCCTACTTTCTCTATACTCATTTCAAAGCCAAAGGTGGCTGTTGTGTATATATACGCAACGACTTATCTTGCTCTCGTGTTCCTGAACTCGATTCTTCTGAATTCTCTACACTCTGACTTCGGCTTTCCTGTCATTCCCTGACTAAATATATCTGTGCTGTTTACTTATCCCCTAATTCTACTGACTATCAAAAATTCTTCGACTATCTTACTTCTACGATGGAACACATTCTATCCATTTCTCCTTTCTCTGAAATCTCCATTTTAGGAAATTTCAGTGTTCACCACCACCTTTGGCTCTCCTATCCTTTCACTGATTCACCTGGTGAACAAGCCTACATCTTTTCTATCCTTAATGACCTAGAGCAGCTTGTACAGCACCCTACCTGTATCCCTGACCGCCTTGGAGAGAGCTCCAGCATACTTGACCTCTTCTTCACAACTAATCCTTCTGCTTACTCTGTTAATCTTTTCTCTCCGTTGGGCTCCTCCGATCACAACCTTATTACCTTAACCTGTCCTATCACTCTGGTATGGCCTGTGGACCCTCCAAAGAAACATCGTCTGTGGCACTTTGGAGCCGCGGATTGGGAGGCCCTCAGGCAGCACTTCTTTGGTTTTCCCTGGAATGATTATTGCTTCCATGGCCGTGAGCCATCTGAGTGTGCCATGCGTATTATGGAGGTTATTCTCTCGGGCATGGAAGCATACATTCCTTTCTCGTATCCTTTGTCTAATGTAAGAAAGCCTTGGTTTAATCACACTTGTTCTAATGCTGTCCGCAACAAGGAGTGGGCCTACAAAAGGTACCGGAGCCAACCCACCCCTGAATCACATCATCTTTACGTTTCTGCCCGGAATTGTGCTAAGTTTGTTCTTTGCTCTGCTAAGAATAATTTCATCCGTACTAAATGCTCTCAACTCTCCGACTCGAATTCTTCCCGCTCCTTCTGGCACCTTGCCAAAAACCTTTCTAACAACTTTACCTCACCATCCTTCCCTCCTCTTTTCTACTCTGATGGCTCTGTAGCTTTTTCTTCTACTGATAAAGCAGATTTCTTCGCACAGACTTTTTCCTCCAATTCCACCTTAGACGATTCCAGTTCTGTTCCTCCATCACTTACCCCCTCTCACTTCCTCATGGCTGACATTAAAATTTCTTCAGCTGATCCATTTTCTGCCATCACTGGCCTCAATACTAACAAGGCATATGGGCCTGATGGGGTCCCTCCTGTTGTTCTCAAGAACTGTGCTTCTGTGCTTACACCCTGCCTAGGCAAACTCTTTCGCCTTTGTCTGTCAACTTGTACCTTTCCTTCTTGCTGGAAGTTTGCTCTCATTCAGCCAGTCCCAAAGAAGGGTGACCATTCCCAACCCTCTAACTATCGTCCAGTTGCTTTAACGTCCTTTATTTCAAAAGTTTTTGAGTCAATTCTCAATAGAAAAATTTTAAGGCATCTTCCCTATCACAACCTTCTTTCTGATCGTCAGTATGTGTTCCGTCAGGGACGCTGCACTGGCGATCTCACCTACCTTTCAGACTCCTGGTCATCCTCCTTTCGGGACTTTGGCGAAAGCTTTGCCATCGCGCTTGACATCTCAAAGGCTTTCGATCGAGTCTGGCATAAATCTTTAATTTCCAAACTGCCCTCTTACGGTTCCTATCCTTCTATCTGTGCCTTCATTGCTAGCTTCCTTTCTGGTCGTTCTATAGCCGCTGTTGTAGACGGTCATCGTTCTTCTCCTAGATCTATCAACAGTGGTGTTCCTCAGGGCTCTGTCCTATTACCAACTCTCTTCCTTATATTCATCAATGACCTTCTAAGCTGTACATCTAACCCTATCCACTCATACGCTGATGACTCCACCCTTCACCTTTCCATTCCGTTCGCGCAACGCCCATCTCAGCAGTTACTTCAACAAACAAGGGATGAGGCTATGGCCCACCTAATGTCTGACTTGGCTTGTATCTCTGACTGGGGTAAAAATAATCTGGTTGTTTTTAATGCATCTAAGACTCAGTTCTTACGCCTATCAACCCGACAGTATCTTCCACAGGTATACCCACTAATGTTTAATAATATTCAGCTTAGTCCTGCATCATCCTTGAACATGCTTGGGGTTTCATTTACTCGGGACTTATCTTGGAAAGATCATATTACATCTCTTGTAAAATCTGCTTCCAAGAGATTAGGTGTGCTAAGCCGACTCCGTTCTTTCTTTACCCCTGCACAATTATTGACTCTATACAGGGGTTTTATCCGCCCCTGTGTGGAGTACAACTCTCATGTATGGGGAAGCTCCCCACATACAGCTCTTCTCAATAGGGCGGAATGAAAGGCTTTTCGTCTCATTAACTCTCCTCCTCTTACTGACTCCCTTCAATTTCTGTCTCTTCGCCGGACTGTTGCATCTTTATCTCTCTTCTATCGCTACTTTAATCGTCACTGCTCCTCTGAACTGTCTGCATGCATTCCTCCACCTCTACGACGGGCGCGTAACGCCCGTCTAGCAGCAATCTCTCATTCCTTTTCTGTCCAGCTCTCTAATGCGAGAGTTAACCGTTACTCCCAGTCCTTCATTTACGCAACAGGTCAACTCTAGAACTGTCTCCCTCTGTCTGTATTTCCTGCTGCCTGTGATCTCCAGTCTTTCAAACGCAGTGTGTCCAGGCATCTCGAAATGATCGGATCTTGAATTTGGCTCTCTATTGTATTTTGTTTTTCTCTTGGAGGGAACTGTTATTGCGGGCTCGCGGCCTTTGGTTCCTTGTCCCTCGCATAAAAAAAAGTGTCTGAAGGGTATAGAGAGAGCAACCCTGGCCAGACTGGAAACATTTCTAAGGATTAAGCCAGCACGAATACATTGAGAAGAGCTGGCATCCTCTGGCTCAGTAGGAAGTAAATGGTGCTGCAGGAGCACTGCAGAGCAGGTCATGTTAGGCCCCCACCCCTTAACGTTGTAGCCCATTACAAAGGCTTCCCGCTTCAGCAGCCCGCTGTCTGAGCTGCCTGCAGGTGATAACTGATATACATCACGGTGCAGTGTGCGTCATCTGAGTTGACTACTTCTGTCCTATCACGGGAGGTGCAGGATTCAGAGAAGGAATAAAAATGGCTGAGAGAGCAGCAAAAATATAAAACGAAGCAAATTATTCACATTCTCTGAAGTTAAAGAGAATGACTGAACGACAAAGAATAAAGGAAAATAGTAATGAAACAAAAGAACCGGTAGAACTAAACAGTTTAGTGAACTAAAAATAAAGTCTAAGAACTGGCCAGTGAGTTAAAGTCGGTAAGAACTGATCAGTGAACTGAAGGGAAAGTGTAGAAAACAAGTTATAGTTGACCAGTGAACAAAAAATTAGTCTGTAATAATCCTCGAACATAAATACAGTCTTTCGGAAAATGTCACATGTGTAAGTGGTACCCAGTGGCAGGCCAGCTAGCTAATCACTCGTGTGGTGACAGGTGGCTGAAGGTCACACACAAATAGTTGATGAGTCGCATTTGAAGAGTAGATGAGGTGACAGTAACTCTTGTTTTTGTATAAGGCCAGCATTTTGCAGGCCAGCACTCCAGAGTATTTCAAGGACGGGTGTGAGTGGGTGGGTGGGCTGAGTGTGCATGTATGTGTCTGTGGCGTGGGTCCATTACCAAGAGGGAAGGAGGCGGAATGGGGACTGAGGGGTTACCCAGCTATTCCAGTGTGCCACTAATGACAACACACTATATAAGTTATGTGTCACTGTACCTGAACACATGCCCTAGAAGCGGTGGTCACTTACTCCAGTATCACAGACACACCTGTCCAAATTTACTGTCCTAGCTTATTGCATTTGTCACCACCTCACACACTGTCACACATTAGTGGCTGTTTTTTTAATGTCAGTTAGCAAATTAGCTCTGTGCTCAGGTTTAACTGGCGTAATGTCAGTGATGCTGTGAAACTCTAAAAGAAAGGTGAAAATACAGTTGGGTACATGAAAAACGGAGCCCTGACTCTTTGCACCCCCTACCACAATGTCTAAACTACCATTCCTACCCTATCAAAAGTCACTCCAACTTCTATTCCTATCTAAGCATCCCCTTCTCCCGCCTCAAATCATCACTCCATATCGACCAATTATGTGGCTTTTTATTTGAACGGTTCTTCCCCAGGAGGGACAAAAGTTCTTAACGAGGGAAGTTGGGGTCATATAACTACAGGATGATGATCTCCCCCCTTCCCTGCCCCCCACTGGCCTCATGGGGTACGTTTAGCAGTTCTTGTGTGAGTGGGAGTGTTTGCATCAAGTACGTTTCTTTATCTGTATGTTTCATTATCTCTTTCTTCATACCGAATTAGTATTATTATGTAGTATAGATTTCCGTGCCGCGAATAGTATAGATGGTGTAACTATTGTGAGGGTTGGACAGTTTCAGCCCTACTTGGATCCTGCTTTTTTCACCCCTTGATTATATCCATTTCTCACAGACTCCTTGCACCTTTTGCCTGTCTTCTGTTTTGTCCATTATCACTCCTCATTCTCGCCCTTGTCATCCCTGTCCTTTATTTCCCTTGCCTTTTCTATTACATATTCATTTCCTTATAGACTATTTTCTTGTCATCCCTCCCACACTTTCCACTGTCCCTTCTCCATCTCTTCATGTATTTGTCTCGTTTTCCATTCGTCGATTATTGTCTTAATCAGTCCATAGATTTTTTTGCTAGTAGTTCTCTCTCTCTCTCTCTCTCTCTCTCTCTCTCTCTCTCTCTCTCTCTCTCTCTCTCAAACACACACACACACACACACACACACACACACACATTCTCCCTGCTCCCTCCCCCCCCCCTTCCTGCTGCACCCTGTCCCACTTTTGTCCCATCTGTGCTCTGGGACACGTGGCCACGCATACGAATATTTGGTAATGATGCCCTGGTGCGTCCCTGCCATCCCTGTGCCCCTCACCCACCATCAGCACTTTATTGGCTTTACTGATACCACTCCTTTACTCTCGAATTACTGCTCTTGGGATGATATGTTGCGTACTGTCCTTCGCCTACCAGCTCATAATTTCAAAGTCAATAGTCTAATTTTGAGAAGTTTCTTCCTTAAGTGATCCTTATAAAATTACCCAATATTATACATAAAATTTTCGTTAATGTAGGGGTTAAACCAATCCTTACTGACCTTAAACCAGCCATTACTGACCTTAAACCAATCCTTACTAACCTTAAACCAGCCCTTACCGACCTTAAACCAGCCCTCACTGACCTTAAACCAAACCAAACTGACCTTAAACCAAACCAAACTGACCTTTAACCAAGCCTTACTAACCTTAAAACCATCCCTTACTCACCTTCAGACCTTAAACCAGCCCTTACTGACCTTAAACCAATCCTTACTGACCTTAAACCAGCCCTTACTGACCTTAAACCAGCCCTTACTGCCCTTAAACCAGCCCTTACTGACCTTAAACCAGCCTTTCTGACAAACCAAAATATTACAACTCATAGGCTAGCGTAAAGTTAACGAACTGCATGCCAGGAATCATCATTATCTTCATCATCATCATCGTCATCATCGGCATCCACCTCCTCCTCCTCCTCCTCCTCCTCCTCCTCTTCCTCCTCCTCCTCCTCTTCCTCCTCCTCCTCCTCCTCCTCCTCATCATCATCATCATCATCATCATCATATCGTCATCGTCGTCGTCGTCATTCGTCGTCATCATCATCATCATCATCATCATCATCATCGTATTATAACAGTAGTCAGCGTGAATATGAGACGTTGACCAAAGCATCTTGCAAGTAAAAATTTAGCGTCCACGTATGCAAATTTTTGACAGATACCAATGTGAGACACTCAGAAGAAAACGTGAAGTAATCTTGAGGTGGCAAGTGTGTTGAAAGAGAGAGAGAGAGAGAAAGAGAGAGAGAGGTCAGCTTAAAGTGTATATGTGGGTGTGTTAATGTTCCCTGTAGACCAAGGATGCTCCCAATCGCCTCGTCTGCCCTTTCCTCCCCTCTTTCTCTCCTCATTCCTGTTCTACCCCTTCCCCCTCATTTTCTCCACCCCCTGCCTGGCCTGACAACTGAGACTGCTTGAATTATGCAGCCAGCAAAGTTTCCCCTCTGATTGCAACTGACGTTGCCAGAGTCATGCATTAGTCAACAGGCTACGTGTCTCATCCACTTTACGCACAGTTCCCAGGCGTCACGTTCCGTTTCATGTTACTTTTAGCCTCCGTCGTTGTGATTAGTTTTTTAATCATCTCTTCCCGGTTTGGTTTTGTGTGTGCGTGCGTGTGTGTGCGTGTGCGTGTGTGTGTGTGTGTGTGTGTGTGTGTGTGTGTGTGTGTGTGTGTGTATGTGTGTGTGTGTGTGTGAGTTTTTACAGTCCTGTTTCTTTGCATTTTATTTATTTGGGGGGCTATTATTAATCTCTTCTTATGGATTTTGTAGCATGTACGTAATTTATTGTCGCAACACCAGACGACTTTATTTAGCCTAGGGGAAACTTTAAAAAGCGAAGGTCTTAAGAGAGAAATTTTTAACCCATTCATTTACCGTAGACGTGTTAATTGTTTTTTGTCGTTAACGCTGCATGATAATATTAATCTGAGGGAAAATTTTAGCAGTCAGAGGGTTAAGGGAAGATGGTAAGGTTAAGATAGGGAAGAAGGAGAGGGAGGAAGGATATAAAGGGAGGGAATGAAGGGAAGGGGTGTCATTTAGGGAGTATGGGGTGAGGGATGGCAGTGGGGAGAGAGGAGGGAGAGGAATTCGGGATGGAGGAGGATAGTTGAGGGGAGGGAAGAGGACTGAGGGAAGGGTGGGGAGGGAAGTTAAGGTTAAGAGACGGCAAGGGAGAGGGAGGGGATGGGTGAAGAGTTGAGGGTCAGGGGCGAGTGCAAGAAAAGTCGGTATTGTCATAGGTAGATGACATTTTTCTTGGAATAATAATAAAAGAACTTAGCGTTGCAGAAGGACACTAACAATAAAATTAAATGTGTTAGCTTCAAGGCAGGCAGGTGGATGTTAGGGCAGAGAGAACACAGCGGCAGGGAAATGTCTGCCAAAATAAACACAGTATTCAGAGGAGGTGGAGGCCAGGTGTGGTGAGGCGATAGTGACCCAACACCACACACGAATATGTTTAGCAGTGGCGAACCCCGTGTGTGTGTGTGTGTGTGTGTGTGTGTGTGTGTGTGTGTGTGTGTGTGAGAGAGAGAGAGAGAGAGAGAGAGAGGGGGGGAGCAAGACAAAACAAAAGCATCAAACAGTCCAGTAGGAGGTGGTATTGGAAAGAGAAGCTAAGACAAATGAGAGAAAAGTGTATTGACCCCAAGAGGAATAAACACGGAAGAAGGGGAGGAGGACCTGGAGGGTTGAGGTCGAGAGGAATTAAAACACGACCACAGACTTAAACAAACAAGACGGGTGCTTCATGACTCTCTCTCTCTCTCTCTCTCACACACACACACACACACACACACACACACACACACACACACACACACACACACACACACACACACACACACACACACACACTACATGTTTGATTAGAGTAAGTGCCAAACTTTTACATTAAACTCTTATTCATCAGTTATCTGGTTATAAATACACGTTTATGAGGTCAAGGACAACACATTCACAGGGAGGGAAATACAGGTAAATCAAGGTGTCTGACTAACCTCGTACGCCAGGTAAATGACATGCACGGTAGGAAGAGTGTAATTAAATGAGTCTCACGGCAAAATAATGACCAGTTCCCAATCGTACCTATGATTTGGTGCTGTAGAAAGATTAAGAAAAATGCATCATGGGCAGGCCGATCAGCTCCCTACAGTAACTATTATTTGTTATGGCGGGGAAGGTTAGGAAAGGAAAGTACATTATCTTCCAGCGTCACTAGCTCTTCCTGCAAAACAGTTCTTATTTACGACATGAAATCAATGGTAACAGTTTGTGAATCCCTGGTTGGGTTTCCTTCGGTTGTAAGTAATCACGCTGTAACTCGGCTACGGTACCTCCCTCACCCTGCCTTATTGTAGCGTCGGATCTGCTTTAACGTTGTATATATGGAGTTGTTGGTTTCAGATGTTGATTGTGGTGTTTTAGGTAGATGTGGAACCTTAAGTACTTGTGTGTCTTGGCCCTGATGTGGTCGTAATGATAGAAGGAGTAGCATCAGAAAGTCCAAGTAAGTATGTGAAAGTCATGACCCCTTCACTCCTAAGACGTAATTTACATTCCATTATTGCTGCCGGACAAGTTAATTAAGAAGAGATCTTTTTAGTTGGATGGGTTAAATAGAGCCTCATTAACTCCGTCACTACTGGATGTCTGTGCGAAATTGAACAAAATCGTCTGGTGGTGGCAAGAAAAAATAAAGCATATGTCAGCGTGCTGAAGAGGTTGCTGAGGGGAGAAGGGAGGGGGAGTAATGTGGGAAGGAAGGGTTAAGAGTAAGGTAGAAAGACAGCTCATGGAAATTGTATGAGAACGATTGTGGTAGGGATGGGCTTTGGGGTGAGGGTAGTGGTAATGTTGGTGGTGGTAGTGGGGTGGTGATGGTGATAGTTGGGAGGGAGGAGTTTGGGATTGTATAGGAGTAAACATGGAGGTAGGGCTGGTGCAAGTGGTAATATTGATGGTGATGGGGTGGAGATTGTGATATTGTGGTGGTGGACGGGAGTGGTAATATTGGTGGTGATGGAGTGGAGATGGTGATGGGGGGGGGGGGAGTTGGAGATGCAGGTATAGGGGTAAACAGACAGCGAGGCAGATCAAGTACTGGGAGTGAAGGAGTGTGTATGTAGAGGAAGAAATATTGGTGAGGGGAGGGGGTGGTGCGTGAGGGGGAGGGGCTGGAAAAGGTGTACAGGAAGATGGCATGGAAGATGTGTGGGATGGAAGAGAAACTGGTACCAGGATGTGGAAGCGAGGAATGTGTGAGGGAAAAGAAAAGGCGGGGAGAAAGTGAGGAAAATAAATATATCCCGTCCAACTCTGCTGTCCTACACACCTCCGATATGTAACTCTGACGACCACCAAGCAACTTATTCTTCTTGTGAAAATCCCCGAAGATAAAGAGATGTAGGTTACCCGATATACCTTGTGTGTATTAACAGTAAGTGGACGAGGCCAACCCAAAGTGTATTCAATATCAGACGGGGGGGGGGGGGTCGGTTATGAGAGGGACTGAAATATGTGGGGATACTGAATATGGTAATGTGATGAGTGTGTATTTATAGTAGTCGGTAACGTGGGTTTGGGTAGACATGGGTGAGGATGGGGGGCCAGAGATGGTATTGAGAGCACGGCAAAAATTGTGTATGTTGTATGAGAATGCTCTGTTGACGATATATGGTTCTCAGTATAGGATCCGTAATATGTCTATTGATTGTCTTTTAATTCTGAAATGGTGTAGGAGTGTGGGATGAAACAGTGGGTTAACCTGAAGCCGCTGCAGCTTACATGCATAGAAGGCTGTTGATGTAAAACTCTTATCAGTCGTGGTACATTTTGCACCTGAGAGTAATTTGCTATAGCCAGGAACGGATGATTAGGGAGGCCGACAGGTAAAATAGATGCGGTGAGATATAGCTTAACGTGCTAAAAGTTGTGTGTTTTATGCCTGGTACCTAATATTTCATCAAATTTGTATGCTTAGTGAAATAAATTTTCTGTGTAAGATTGTCTGTAATGTGGATATTGCCAACACATTGATAGCATCTACTTGGTCTCAGCTACAACCAGTATCCGTAGTGTGTGAAAGGAGACAGGATAGAGACAGGCAGTGTAGATGGAGTAGTGGAGGTGGCGAGGACAGGAGCATGGCAGGGAGAGAGGCGGGGAGGGAAAAGTGAGAGTGAGAGAAGGGAGGGAAATGGAATGGAATGAAGGACCATGTGAGGCATGAACGGGCAGGAAGGAAGGAAGAGGGTGGAGGGATAAAAAGAGGAGAGAGTACAGAGGGTGTATCGTACCCATAGTTGACACAGGCTACCAGTGCAAGCTAATGATAAACTGCATACTCGTATATGGTTAACTGAGAAGTCTGACTGAAATATACATAACAGGAATAGCATATAAAATACCGGTAGAAGAAACCAAATACTGATTCAGTGGGTAAATTATTGGAATGTGATAAGTAAAATAAATATCTTAGGTAAGTTAAAGAAGGTAGCCTGAAATAGACATGTAAATTTTAAGTTGAAAAATTAAACACAAGGGGGACCTAGCTGAACGAAAGAAGAAAGGTGATGACAGAAGGGAAGAAGGCAAAGCAGGCAGGACGAAGCATTTGTAGAGTGGGAATGATAGGGAGAAGAGAAGGGAGGGTCGGTGAAGAATCAGACTTATAAGATAGGGAGCGAAAGACGGAGGGATGTAAAAATAGAGGAAATTAGAGAGAAGGGAAGGAGATAGGAAGAAGCAGGCATATAGAATGGGGATGGAGGGGGGGGGGGAGCAACGGACGGAGGACGTAAAAGAATTAAGGGAAGTAGAGGGGAGAGGATCGTCTGCACCCAGGTCAGTTACTCCTTTTATGGTCGGAACAGCTCTTGTTTTTTATGTCATCAAAAACCAAACAATTTTATTCAGCGAAGAGTCAGTTCTGCGAGGCTGAGAGTGTCAGTACTGCCACCATTAACCCTCTTATGGTAAGGGGAACTCTAGCATCCTATTTCAGCTAAACCCAGACGATTATATTCAGCTGAGAGCAAGTCACAAGTGCGTGGTTAAACCTTTAGTGAAATATATTGATTTAGATTGTGTGAAGTCTGGTGGAGCCTCATCTTGGCGAACGAAAACACCTTCATTATTTGGTGGAATG
The DNA here is from genome assembly GCF_032717465.1 of Coenobita brevimanus. Taxonomy (NCBI): domain Eukaryota; kingdom Metazoa; phylum Arthropoda; class Malacostraca; order Decapoda; family Coenobitidae; genus Coenobita; species Coenobita brevimanus. The sequence goes on from NC_136995.1 coordinate 17,750,013, forward strand.
GGGGGACAGTGGGAGGTTTGTAGGTAGTTATTGTATTACAGGATTTAAAGAATGGGACCTATTTTTTTTTTTAGTGATGCTCGTGACTCACACACCATGCTTACCTACACACACACACACACACACACACACACACACACACACACACACACACGCACGCACGCACGCACGCACGCACGCACGCACGCACGCACGCACACACACACACACACACACACACACACACACACACACACACACACACACACACACACACACACACACACACACACACACACACACACACACACACACACACACACACACAGTTAGTTAGTAGTTAGTAGTTTATTGACAAAATAAATTTACATACAATATCATATAAAAACAAAAGATTACATTCCTTCATTTTGTCCAAAAGAAATTATCATTTCCTGATAAACTGTAGAGGTAACTTATTTAAATATCTCAAAAACATCAAAAATAAAGCTACACAATTCTCTAACATAAACATCTTCATTTAACAAATCATTAATATTTGCAAACTGTAACATGGAATACCTGCCACGAAGGTGTTCACTTAGCGGGCACTCCACCAACACGTGTCGTTCAGTCTGTACCTGAGTACCATCACATACACACACTCTATCTTGGCGAGGCGTACGACTCCATCTCCCTGTCTCTATTCTCAGACTGTGTGACATCAACCTTAATCTTGAAAATGATTCACGTTGGTAGTCAGGTATATACACATTGCTCTTATATACGTTATGTACACTCAACAATGGATTAAGGTCTGTCTTATAAGTCATAATCTTTGTTGCTGTGTTTGGTGTATCTATAATAGTCTGTTTGATCCTCTCCAAGGGTTCACTATCAGCTTCTAAGTATATCTCATTATACAGAAATCTATATCCTGGTGTGTTCTCTCGTCTACAGAGATCATATATTGTGTTGAATGGATGGTCAATATCTGTATTTTCTAACTTAGATCTTATGAAACTTTTTCTTCTTTTTCTCACTAGTTCTACAACAGGTAGGATACCACTTTCAAGCATACATAAATTAATACTAGTGTTTCTTCTTACTCCCAACAAACACTTCACTAAAGTATTGTATTGTCTCTCTAAACTTTTCATTTTGTTGCTTAGCCATGATTCACAACTATACAGCAGTGCCGAAGTCACTGCCGCGTCAAACACTTTTTTCTTGTATATAAACGGCATCTGCGTATTAGTTGCACAAAATATTGAAAATTTATTGACAACAGCCTCGTTAGCTATCTCATGCATGTTAATCACATCGTTCATCTTGGCAGTGTCAGTGAACCACGCGCCCAGATACAAGTATCTAGGCAATTGGTTGACAGTCACACCTCCTACTCTCAAGTTTTGTCTGTCCGTTTCCTCACCATTGATAACAAAGAATGTTGTTTTCTTTTCATTGATAACCATTCCATAATCATTACAATATTTCAATACAATGTTTAGCTTTTTTTTCACACATCTCTCTGTTTGTTGCTAATATTACCGCATCATCCATTAGAAGTAATATATGTAATGCTCCTAAAAAACCGTCCACTGCTATTTCATTTTTTATCATTTTTACCATATGATCAATATACAAAACAAAGAGCAAACAGCTGGTCGGGGCCCCTGGCGAACACCAATAGACGACTCTATTACTGCTGACTTTAAGATGTTTTTTGTACAAGTATACATTGCCTTTATTGCCTTCACCATTATTCTACCACATCCTAAACGTTTTAAACTTTCTATTAATTTATCTCTAGGGACTCGATCATATGCTTTACTGAAGTCTATAAATAGTACATAGAGTTTTCTTTTCTTGTATGCCGCATAATCACATAATAGCCTTAAGGTAACAATTTGCTCAATACACCCTCGCTTTTTCTGGGCACCTGCCTGACATTTGTCTATGTCCCACCATAATCTAAGTCTGTTGAGTATCATATTATCATACAGTTTTGCCAATGTATCCATTACACTTATACCCCGATAGTTATTACACATCATACGGTTACCTGCTTTAAACAAAATTACCAGTTTATTATAACACCAAACAGTTGGATAATACATATTAGTGAACACGTTAAAAATCAATAATAAGAATAGTCTCCACGTTACATCGAATACACTCAGCAAAGCTGGACATATTCCTGTATAACTTTTGTTCTTGTTTAAGTCTTTTGTGGCCTGGTCAAGTTCACTCAAAGAAAATGGGTCGTCTAAAACTGGTATATATGGTAGACTTTCAAAATTGTCATTGCCAGTCTCATTTCTTTCAGCATTTTCCACGTTTGGAGGATTTAATAGTTCCTCAAAATGCACCTTAAACTGTTCATCTGTAGGTATTTCCGTATTTTCTATCTGTACGTTGCCTTTCCAGTTAATGGACTTCCAAATCAATCTACTATCATTTCCATCAAGTATTCTTTTCCATCTGGGTTGGTTTGTTTCCCACGTGTGGTTTTGAGGTGCGAATCTTACGATGTTTCTACGCGCACACTCCATGATAGTATTACACCCTGCCGTCAGTGCTACATCTACATTTATGACACCACTCACATCTGGCGGAGCATAGGTCCGTAATTCATTCGCCATCTTCTCCATATCTACCTGACTGTGGCATACACTTCTCTGTAATTTGTGTCGCACTGGTTGTTGGTAATACGAGGCACCTAACTGTTCCGACCTTGCCAGGAGTTCCTTGGACGAAGCACACAGAGGGAGAGAGAGAGAGGGGGGGGGGAGAGAGGGAGGGATTCAAGCAGCTCCATTTCCCGTTCCTTTCCGGTTTACTGTCTGCCTCTCTTCATCCCTCATCCCTCTCTCTCATACTATATATAAATCCTCTTTAACCACCCTCTTCCCTCCTGTTCTGTCTTTATCTGTACTGTACCGTACAATACTCTTTCCTTCTCTCCCTCTTTACTTTTTTCCTTCCTTACCCTATTTCCTCTTTACATCCTTCCCACATTTTCTCTCTCTCTCTCTCTCTCTCTCTCTCTCTCTCTCTCTCTCTCTCTCTCTCTCTCTCTCTCTCTCTCTCTCTCTCTCTTCCATCCCTCCACGTCTAGGCAGTTCCTTCCCTTCTGCGTTATCTCCCCCTGCTTCCCTCCACTCCCCCTCCCTGCCAAAGCAAACAGGGGAGGAAATGAGCCAACAATGGAGAGGGGATGGGGAAGGGGGCCGGGGGTGATGAAGGAGGCACACCAGGATATTGAGGGAGAGAGGGAGGGAAGAGGAGAGAGGGAGGGAGTAAGGCAGGGAAGGAAAGAGTGAGTGAGAGAGGGAAGGAGGGAGAGTTGAGGAAGGAATGAGAGGAAAAAGGCAGACAGAAAGACAGACCGACAGACAGATAGACAGACAATGGGACAAGGAAACGTAAAAGGAAGTATGGTTAGGGTGAACAAGGAAATAGTGATGGCAGGAGAGATGAGCATGATGTGGGAGGGAAGGAAGGAGGAAGGATGGGAGGGAATAACCAACAGTGAAGCTCGACTGAAAAGAAAGTGAATGGCAAGAACGGTGAATTGAAGGATGATAAGAGCAGAAAAAAAACTGACCAATTAGGATAGGGAGGGTGGTAAAAGGGAGCGAGCAAAGAAATTACGTAGTGCGAGTTAATCGAAATAATACTTTCAGATGTTGATAAGATAATACTTCCAGATGTTGATACTTTATATATCATAGCTGCTCAAAAATAACAATACTAAAGCTAAGGATAAAAGTGATATTATGAAACAGACTTGATGTAAGCTGACTTTACCTGCAGTACATGTAATGAATGAACACAGTGAAATTGGCAGCACAAAGCGTCACACATGTAGTTTCAGCCAATCTTGATCCGAGCCAGAAGTGTTGCATCCTCACAATGAACACAGTTTCCGTATGTGGGTGTAATTGTTCCTTTTGAACAGTTAACACACACACACACACACACACACACACACACACACACACACACACACACACACACACACACACACAACAGCACAGCACAGCACAGCACAGCACACACGCCACACCACACCACACCACAACACAACACACACACACACACACACACACACACACACACACACGGTAGGGTAGGTACAGGGCCAGATGGTGCTTATATTGACAACACATTACACCCCTGGTTGGGTTCAGGGAGTGAACTCATGAGCGGAAAATTAATGGTAAGGGAGAACAGGCTTTACTGAAGGTAGGATTCCCCTGAGAGTCAGCCAGCTATTAGACTGTCGATACCGGTTGTTATAATGGATCTGTTTGTATGGTTGTCAGTTTTCCCCTTTGTATTTGCAGGTGAATTTGAATGTTGGGCCCTGTTCATTATTGTTACGAGGGGTATACCTATTTATATATATAATTACAGATATTCAGAAACTGAGTAAAACCGTAACCTTTTATTATCTTCAGAGTTAGGAGACAGCAGTTCTTTTGAACCTATTAACATCGTTCATCGCACTGTGGAAAAAAAAAAATCGCCACCAAGTTCGTGATATTGGGCCAGAACTTTTCACATGACGGTTTTTAGCCAGCCTAGCTTCATTCTGTGGTGTGATTTTATGTTTGGGAAACACCAGAAAAATTCCAGCTTTATTAACAATTTGTTTTCCATCTTATCTACATGAAAACTTATATATATACTTTATTACTTTTGGGGATTCAGGGGAGACTGAAAACGACACCCTCCCCCCCCCCCAAAAAAAAAAAAAAAGTCTGTATAAATGTATATATGTGTATGTATGTATCTATCAATTTCTGTGTCTGTAATATAATGTGTATTATATTGGGAATATTGCATCTTGAATCTTTGAATAACACCGTGGTATTTACTACCCACTGCATATGGCTACTTACTGACATGATTTCAAAAAATATTTCTGGAGGTGGTTTGCAGCACCCTCATCGCTCGCCTCCCCCGCCCCCCTCAGCCGCTTGGACTGTCGCCACCTCTTTCCTACCTCCTTGGTCGCCATTGTCGAAGGTGGTCACCCCTTCAAATACACTGGTGTATTACAAACTCTGGCCACCTACGATCACTGTAGTGTGTTTGCTCTAGTCTTGCATAGATCTCCTACTTCTTTCAGCTTTGTTGATGGCCATGCGTAGTCAGAATTGAGAGTCAGTTTGACAATTCATTCCTGCGTCATAACTAAGATTAACCGAATTTCATGGAGCCACGACATGATATTCAAGTTGGAGTGGACAAGTTTTGTCAAATGAAAACAAACTGACTTTAGTTGCGTAAGATTTATTTCAGACCACGTATAACATTTCTGTATTTGAATAGTCGTCTAACTTGAATGTGATTATTTGATGACAGAATGAATAATATAGAAACGCGTCTGATAGTGAAGTGATTAACGCTACATCTTTATTACATGGTGTTTGCCATGTCCGTCAACCCATCCTGTGCGAGGAGAGGTTGGAGAGTGACTGGGTAGAGGTGAGATGAGGGAGAAGTTCTGTGAGGGGGAAGGGGCGGGGAAGAAGAGATAGAGAGGAAAAGGGAATATATTTTCATGGCTGGCGTAGTTTAAGGGGACTAAGAGACTTGTGGCCAAAAGTTGCTAAAGTTATCACCTCAGCATCCGCCAAATCTGGGAAAAATGAGCCAAGTGGCGATTTTATGCGTGGTGTAATGGTGGGGGAGTGAGTGAGTTTGTGGCGATAGGAAGATGAGGGTGGACGAGAGTGGTGGTGAGCAGAACACACGGGGAGGAGGAATGCCAATAACACAGAATTGCCATTAAGTTTTAACCCCCTCAGTACGATGATCTTGAATATTTTATCCTTGGTGCTGTTACACAGTTTTATTTAGTTTAGGTGAGTTTTAGAAATGAGACAGTCACATGTAGACTTGATTAGCCCTGTCAGTATAAGAAGCCGTTCCTAAGCCAAGTAAAAGCGTCTGGAGGTAGCAGGAATAAACCACAAAAAAATCAGATTGAAGGTGTTGATGATGGTACGGTAAAGCTACTGCTGCACACCGCATAGATAACTCAGCTGTTCACGTTTCTCCCATTCGTCCAGTGATTTTCGTGTTACTGTTATTGTTGGAAAAGTTATCTGAATATTAGTCCACTTTCATGATCTTTTAGTGAGTTGAAGCTGCGGCTAGAATAGTTGCCGAGACACTCACTAGGGTAATAGAGGATGTGCCACGAACCCTAGAAAATTCTCTCCTGTCTTTTATCAGTTTCTATTTTGTTTTGCTTCTCATGTCAGTGGTTTGGATGAGAACGATTGCCTGTCATCTGTTGTAATCAGAGTAAGTTGCTGCTTTACTAACTCTCTGTCTCCTTCAGTTTGTTGGCGCAGATATTGTATTCATTCCATTCCCTCCATTGTTCTCTTGATATGAAGGACAACAAGTATAAACCATTTTCTTACGGAGAAAAATTCCCAGTCGCATTCATGGTGGTGTTCTTGCTCCGTTACCCAAAGTCTTTCATCTTCTACACCTTATCTTATTATCGTGAACAGTAATTACCCTAATTGGCCAAATTGCCAGCCGCGCTTGCTGATAATCCTCCACACTGGCTAACGTCACACATGGTTTGGGTTTCACTTCATGGACGAGAGAATGTGTTTAATCCTGATACCTGGATTATACTGACTAAAAAATATTTGTGTCTCGTTTTTGATAATTCATTAGAAATTTACCTAATTTTCTCCTCGAAATCTTAGAGATCTTTTACCACTTGATATATATAAAATGATGTTAAATTATGAAAGGCTTATTATTTCACCATGAAGTGAAGACACACACACACACACACACACACACACACACACACACACACACACACACACACACACACACACACACACACACACACACACACACACACACACACACACACACACACACACACACACACACACACACACACACAGTATATTTCCTGTGCCTCACCTCATTTTTTAAAGTGCCCCATCAAGGCCGCCTCTTAGATTAATATTGCACAGCCACCCACTCGCCCACACGGTATGTACGTATGTGTGTATGATCGCGTGGGCGTATGTTCGGCCTGTATGTATTTGTATGGTCATGTACTCTGTGTTTGATGTGGCATTTAAATAGTCGTGTGTGTGTGTGTGTGTGTGTGTGTGTGTGTGTGTGTGTGTGTGTGTGTGTTAAGGTAGTTGTGTTTAGGTGTACATGTGTGTGTGTGTACACACCTAGTAAGAGATCGGGTACAGCGTGTGCGTTTGTATGTTTTTTACACGCCTTGTCTTCGTTTCATTTTCGTTTCATTATTAAAGGCTGCAACATGCTTGCATGTGTCGGCCTTGGTCACATAGTGGCGGCTTTCCACGCTGCACGATCCATTGCAGCCTCCATGTTCAGTCCCTCAACCCTGAGGTCACACTTAATGCCCTCGTCCCATGTCTTTCTCGGTCTGCCCCTCATAACCCCATCCCCAATATTAACACTTCTCACCTTCCTCACCCAATTATCATCCCCCATCCTCTCCACATGTCCAAACCATCTCAATCTACCTCTCCTCATCACAACACCAATACACTCCAGTCCCATCTTACCTCTCAACTCTTCCATCGTAAACCCAGCCCCCCCGGACCTTGCACGCAGGGACGCTCTACACATCCACCTACTCATTGTCATTTATGTACGTCTGAACCGGCGAATATCCTCCTGTACTGGCCAGGTCTCACTACCGTACAGCATTACACTCCTAACACATGCTGCATACAAAGACCCCTTAGCGTGTAGGGAGAGCCCTCTCAGTGTCAGAAGAGGCAAGAGCTCCCTGAACTTCTTCCAACCACTTCACACCCTAGCCACAGAGCTAGCTCCAGCCCCACCCCCAGCACACAGCATGTCTCCCAAATAACAAAACTCTTCCACACACTCAAGAAATTCACCAGCAAGTTCAATCCTTTCACGCCTGACAATCTCCACCTGCTCTCCCCGACACGCCGTACACTTAAAATCAGCATTATCTTTCAGTCTACCTCTGATACCATTACAACTCTTATGCACCCATTTATCACAAACATCACAAACACTGCACAAGATAGAATTACTTCCCACGCCCTTGTGACAGACTGCACATGGCCACTCTCCCTCGTCTTTGACAGTACTGCCACCAACCCTAGATATCATCACTTTCGTTTTATCTGTATTTACCCTTAAGCCCTTGTGCCCGATACCATCTCTCCACTTCCTAAACCTTTCCTCCGCCTCCCTTTCGTTCTCTGCAGTCAACACCAAATCATCAGCATACAACATCTCCCACGGGAGTCCGTTTCTAAAGTCACGTGAGAGGGCTTCAAGTACCAAGATAAACAACATGGGACTCAAAACTGACCCCTGATGCACACCAACATTCACGGAAAACTCATCACTCAAATCTCCATTCACTCTTACCTGGGTGCGAGCACCCACATACATAGCCATAACCACCCTAACCAGCCACTCCTCCAAGCCAAGCTTTCTCATTGCCCACTTCACCCCCTCTCTAGGGACTCTGTCAAAGGCCTTTTCCAAATCAACAAAAACAAAATACAGATCCTTCCTCCTACCAATATATTTTTCCTGAAGCTGTCGAACAGTGAATATGGCATCAGTGGTCCCCCTACCTGGCATAAACCCAAACTGCATCTCATCAATATTCACTCTTTCTCTAATCATACCTTCAAAAACTCTCTCCATTACCTTCATTATCTGATCTAAAAGCTTTATACCTCTATAATTTCCTCTTTCCAGGGCATCACCCTTTCCTTTATACACATTTACAATTACACTCTTCAGCCAATCATCTGGGACAACACACTCATAAATAATCATATTTATCAGGTCAGTAACTAACCTCACCCCTATATCTCCTGAGGCCTTCAACTTTTCGGCAGTCAACCCAGACACACCTGCTGCCCTCCCCACTCTCATCCTGCCTATTGCCTCACTCACAGTAGCAGCGTCAATCAAAGGCCAAGGGCCAAACACTGGATCTGCCGGCTCCAAACCTTCTCTGTCCCAGTCAAACTTCTCATTCAACAACCGGCTATAATACTCTCTCCATGCATCTTTAATATCCTCACTGTTCACCACTACCCTTCCTTCATTATTCTTCACACACTGCTCACCTATAATATCCCGATTATCCCTCTTCATCTGATTTGCCACCTTAAATATCATATTTTTCCTTTCCCCATGATTTAGGTTATCAAGTAAAAGTCTCTGTGACTCAGACTTCGCCCTGTATACCTCTCTTCTAGCCCTACGCTTGGCAGCCAAGTATTCCTCCTTGCTACCACCCTTCTTCCATTCCCGGAAAAGCCTTCTTTTCTCTTTAACTGCAGCTTCTACACCCTCATCCCACCACCAAGTTACTTTATGTCTTGGTGGTCCTCTTGTCCAACCGCATGTTACATCAGTAACTCTCAAGAGATTGTTCTTGAGGGCTCTGTACTGTTCATTAACACCTCTGTCTACAGCTCCGTGTTCAGCCACCACTCTCCTCATCTCGCTATAGAAGGCATCCCTTACTACTTGGTTTTTCAGCTTCCATACTTTCCTCCTAGGTACATAAGTCCTCTTTTTCATCACTCGTTCTTTCAGCACCATATCACAAATCAGTAGTTTGTGCTGCTGCACACACTCCTCACTTCCTGTAACTTTAACATCCCTCACTAATCTCCTATCAGCCCTTTTAACCAGAAAATAATCTATCTGACTGCTATTTCCCCCAGACTCATACGTAATTAACCTACTCTCTCTTTTCCTGAAGTATGTGTTGCACGCAATCATGTCCGTTGCCTCCCCAAACTCTAGTATCCTTTCCCCTTCCGCATTCCTTATACCATACGCACATCCCCCATGTACTCCTTCATAACCTTGTGCTGCTTCACCTACATGACCATTTAAGTCCCCTCCCAAAACCATTATCTCATCATCCCGCATACCACCTACTACACGTATTAAATCATCCCAAAATCTATCTTTCTCTGCTTCATCCAAACCTGCCTGTGGAGCATATGCCGATATAACTGCAGCTATCTTTCTACCGAATAGAATTTTCACTACCAATATCCTTGTTTGTCCTGTTTATATAATATAACGTCGGGGAAAAAAAAAGTACGTACATGCAAACATAGGTATTGAATAGTTTAATGCCATAGCATTTTTAGAGTACTGAAGTCAGTGTGTGTGTGTGTGTGTGTGTGTGTGTGTGTGTGTGTGTGTGTGTGTGTGTGTGTTTTATTATGATTTCTTTCCTGTATACTCAGTATGTTAAAATGTCATTCAATATTCTCGTGCATTTTTCTCTCCTTCGGTTCTTTCGTTTCGTTTCTGCCATTTGTGTTTCAACCTGTTTAAATATTCCTGTCCCGCACAGTGTTTGCTCACTGATTGTGTGTGTGTGTGTGTGTGTGTGTGTGTGTGTGTGTGTGTGTGTGTGTGTGAGAGAGAGAGAGAGAGAGAGAGAGAGAGAGAGCGCACCTGAATGTCAGAGCACCATGTCTCACAGCGGGTTCACCTTTGCAAGTACAGTACCAAATTAAACACAGTTGCCAACATCAAGTTGTTTTGGCTGCGTGGTGTTGAGGTGTGTGGGTAGGCCATAGGGCAGCCGTGATATCGTCTGCGTTACAACCTTACTGGAATGCACGCAAACCAAGACATACGATACCAGGCACCGTTACTGATTCATTTTTTCTTTATTACAGCTTTTGTGTCTTATTTATTGGTCACAGGTCACACGTGTTGGATGTTATGTACCAGTTAGTGTAAAGTGTTTATGTTCAGTTTGTAGACGTTGCAGTGTGTATGGATGTGGCCTATTGGAGGCTGTGAGCATTTCTTTGGCAGCCTGTTCATCTCCTCCATTGTAAATTCATGTATGAATGGTAATATACTTGCAACTTGTAGGCTACGAGTGTTTCGAAGGTGATGGTGGGGAGTGTCTTCTGCTACGCCACCGTGTCCCATATTTAAGTTCTGTAGGCTAATTGTAGAACATATTTTTATACATAGTAGTGTGTGATAGAGTACCACAACACCATCACCGACCACACACCCAGCAGGGGTTATGTTGACCATTCCTGCAGGTACCTTTGCCCCACACTTAGTAAAATGCTATATAATCTTCGTCATAATAAACTAAGTCAAGTGTGCCCGTAAATCGAAAATAAATAAATAAATATATAAATAACACCAAATCCACAAGGAGCCTTACCTGAGGCTCGGGTTAGTTTCAGGCGCCTGAGAAAATAATACATGTGGTAAGAGACCAAAATTCAGTCGATCAGACCCTGTGTAATCCAGCAGCCGGATGAATAACTTAAGGGTTAGAGCGACGGACACAGAAATTATAGAGATTGTCGATGTCAGGCAGGAAACGCGGCCCCCTCCCCACCCCACCCCGCTGCACCCCGACTTGTTCTGTACCGACGCAATTTTCAGAGTCTTAAATAAATAACAGAACAATCAGTCGCTCCTGGACGCTTCATTAGAGTTCTTTGTTGTGTGCAGAATCAGGGAATATACGCTCAGTGTATTTTTATATACTGCCTGGACCATGTTCTAACATAACGGTACAATCCCCGAGAATGATGCATTCCATTGTTTATACCTACATAGTGATGCTCACCACCACCACCACCACCACCACCACCGTCGCCGCCATAATCGTAACGCTTTCACTGGTATTATCACACATACTCTACGGCCAAACCATTATATTCAAGCTGGTAGTTAGAGAATAAGAGTTAAAATGTTAACCCAGTGACCCCTATTCATACGGGTGGGCTGGGTTCGGGTACAGGAAATGGAAAAGCACGAAATTGGCAGCCATCACCAGAGTGGTCAGTGAAGGAACTAGCCATCCAGTCATTCTGGCCATATATATTTTCATTTCCTTCTCACAGGATATGAAATCGTATCATTTAATCGAAACTTCATTTTCTGCTGGTTTTTGGCGTCTATACGATTCAGGTTATTCATATACTAAATATATAAAGGGATGCACCGTCATCTTATGTACGATATCTCCATAAATAGTTTACTCATTTTGACTCAGTAGTTTGATGGTGTGTTTTGGTTCTTTATCGTTCATTTGACTACTCACATAATCACCATTCGAAACACTGTTGTAAGGCAGATAGAAATAATCACATTTTTATTTTTTAGATGGTAAACTGGGCGGGTTGACCGGTCACATTTTATTGTAGTGTGGGATTTATATATACCGCTTTCGATGCTGCCTTGGACCCAAAATCTTTTTTGTTGCAGTGGCCTGAGGGAGGGTGAGAGGAAGAGGAGAGGAAAGGGAAACGGGGAGGGAGAAGAGGGAGAGGCAAATGGAAATAGAATACGAAAGGTTAGGAAAAAAGAGAGGATAATGGAAGAGAAAAGGATTTTTAAAAAGGAGTAGGAATGAAGAGGGGAAAAGGAAGAGGGTTCTAGATGGAAAATGGAGAGGGGAAAGAAAAGATGAAAATGTGAACCGGAGAAGGAGGCGGCAAAAAGCAACAAAGGGAATGCCAGAGGGAGAGGGAAGAGGAAAGGGAGGTAGAGGAGGAAAAGGAAGGAGAGAGAGAGAGGAAGAAAAGAAGGGAGACAGAGGAGGAGGACAATGCAGGAACTGGAAAGGTCAAGACAAGGGAGGAAAAATCTGAGTAAATTGTGAAGAGAAAGACAATATCTGTAGGCTGGAAGGAACAAGGGAGACTGAAGCGAAAATAAGAAAGTGGGATTAGAACGAGAGAAGATCTGGGCACAGGCGAGGAAAAGGAATTGATGGAATTGAGAGAGAGAGAGAGAGAGAGCGTTTCTGTTAATATTTTTCAATTACAGTGTTTCTGTTTACTTGTAGTGTGTGTGTGTGTGTGTATAACCTGTTCTCCTATTACTCTTTTTATTACTTGTGTTTTCATACTAATAAACTATCCACACACACACACACACACACACACACACACACACACACACACACACACACACACACACACACAAAAGCTATCTTAGTTCAGGCTTGGCTAATCAAACTCTAATAACTGCCAGAAGCTGCCTTGTTGAGTCTGCCCTTTGTTTTTCTGCTTTCTTGCCTTCCTCCTTATCTTTCTCCAATTCTTCCCTTTCCTTTTCGTCTTAATGTTGCTGCCTCTTTTCTTTTTTTCTTCTTCTGTCTCCTGTTTCTTACTATTTTTCTCTCCCTGATTTTTCCCTTTCTTTTTCCACGCTGCAGCTGGGATGGTATTGGCAGTATCATCTCAGGCATTTACCTCCACACTCAGTAACGACCGCCTCTGTAGCGACACGTCACCCTCTTTTATGGACCCAATTCTGTGTTGCATATTCATGATAATGGTGATAGCCCCACACTGCCCTGCATCACCACACCACACCACGCCACACCACACCACACCACACCACACCACACCACACCACACCACTCTACACTACACCACACCACACCAAAACACACCACGCCACACCACACCACACCACACCACACGACCCTGTCATATTTACCCCCTACCTCTACCCCACCCCACCCACCCAGGCCTGGGATATGTTTGATGGTACCGGTATAAATTCTTCAGATGAGAAGAACCAGGTTTTTCGAAGGCATGAGTGATGCTTCAATGGAGGTTGGCTGTTTTGCTGTACACTGGCGATGGTCCTTCTACTCACGCGTTTTCCATATATTTCTGAATTCTGCCCAACACATTTATCACAGCGGGAATGGATTGATGATGATGATGATGATGATGATGATGATGATGATGACAGCGGTGTGAAGTATCCTATGTTGCTTTTCCAAATTTCCTTCATTTTCATACATCTCCAAAATTCATTCTTCTTCTCGTTCTTGTCGTCTATCCCACACACCTTTTTTATATTTTTTCATCCCTCCTCTCTCATCACCTTTGCTTTCTCTTCCTCCAACCCCATCTCTTTCTTCCCTATTACTTACCTCTTCTCACCTCCCTCTGCCTCGTTTTCCTCCATTCTCATCCCATCTCCTTTCTCCTCCTTTTTGTGTCTTTCCTTTCCTTTTTTTTTTTTTCCCCTTCTCACCCGTGCTGCCTCGTCCTTCTCTGCCATTTTCCTCTTCGGTCTCTCTCTCTCTCTCTCTCTCTCTCTCTCTCTCTCTCTCTCTCTCTCTCTAAAACACACACACACACACACACACACACACACACACACACACACACACACACCTTTTCTCATTTTCATTCCTCTTCTTCACCTCCTTTCCTTTTTCTTTTTCCATCCGTTTCGTTTCACTCTGTCTTCATTAATCTTCTCTCCATCTCATCTGGTAAAACTTTGTCCTCCTACCTGTCCCACCGCCCCCCATCTCCTTATCTCCTCCTCAGGCAAAACTCCCAGGTGGACATAGTTCAAAAGTTCACCACCACTCCCCACTCCCGCCTCCCACTCCTCTCGCCTCCTGTGCCTTACCCTTCCCTCTCTGGGTTCTCAGCTCCCTCCCTCTCTTTCTTACTATTTTTTTTTCTCTCCCTCCTCGCCCTCCCTCTCCCCCTTCCTCCTTTCTTGTCATCTCACTCTTGTCTCCCTTCCTCCTTCTTCATAACGACTCCCTCACTTCCATGCTCAGAAACACTTATCTTCTAGAGTATAACACCTGATTGTCTTGCCTTAGTTAGTGTCTGTGGTATTATGGCATATTTAGCTGATACTCTTGTCTCTTCTCAGCCGGATAGTAAGGGAGTCTTCCACACCACCTCACCATCACACCATCACCCGCCACATCACAATAACACCTTCACTTCCACACGTCTAGCCTAACTTGCACAAAACCTCCTGGCGGTAGGAAGAATAATGTAAAAAGAAAAAACGTCATCGAACTAAGAGGTATCGAAGCCTGTTTCTGTTTCAGTATGAAAGGTTTTCCCGAAGTTGAATAAGATTATCTGGTGGTTGCGTAAATAATATATACCTAACAGAAGTTGTTGTTGTGCTTTAGCCGTAACATGAACCCTGTGGACTGCAGGCTAAAGCTTTCATTCTTCTGCAGTGGAGGTTAGAGAGGAAGTTGAGGTACTTTGTATAAACGGGCAGCGGAACCACGCAATTATATCGATGCCACCGCGTGAAGGCAACTGTGTCCAGCATCATAATAGACGCCATCTCACTGAACGAGTTAAAATTTATCAGCATCTCTGAAGCTATTACTGGCAGACTGTATGGTGGAAGTACACTGTACACTTGTATAATACATAGGTACAAAGCCATACAGGAATATCTAAAGCCATACATGCATACATACATACATACATCCATACTTTCAGGTGTACCAATACATTCCTGGCCTGGCCACACTCCTACCTGCCCAGTTACTTCCATGCCTCCAAGTTATACATCCTCTTCACTTTCACGCGTGTATGTACCTGTGTATGTGTGTGGTGTGTGTGTGTGTGTGTGTGTGTGTGTGTGTGTGTGAGAGAGAGAGAGAGAGAGAGAGAGAGATGCTGGCACCATTTATCTCTGGCTGCCTTTGTGAGATCAAATCCTATTCCAGTGTCACTTAATCCCTTCTCTCAGCCACCCGATCCTGCTCATCATCTCCTTCTTGTCGTCCTCTGCCTCCTTGCTCCCACATCCTTCTTTCATCTCCCTCTTATCTTCCTCTCATCTTCTTTTCGTCACTCTCGTGGCTCATGTCTTGTCTTTTTTGTAGTTCCTTCTTTCTTACCTTTCCATCTTGCCTCCGAAGCTTCTTTACAATAACTCGCAATATTTTCTCGTAATTTCCGTGTCACAGGCATCTCTCGTTAGCTTCATCAGTCTTCTTTTAAGATACAGATTATTTTCGTTCCATGTTTGTCTCCACACTTTTCATATTTTCTTCATTCTTCCTCATACGTCGCTCTTTATGTCAGTCTTCGTATATCCTCAGTCTCGTCACAAACTGATACAGCAATTCACGTATTTCATCAAACTGTTCGTGCCAGTATTTCATGTCTTAGCGTTACCGATACCCATGTCGTCCAGTTTTTTTTCATATCTTTTTTCCTAATATTTCCACTTATGTTCCTTCTCCGGCGTCATGTTCTCTCGCATTCCTGTTCTCTCTTCATTTTTTGCTCATCCCAGTCGACTCTCATCTGCCTTGCTTATGTCGTGTCAGCGTTTTCCGTGTTTCCTCTTGTGTCGGTAATACACGTGTTCTCACTCAAGCTCTTATACGTCTCTCTTTTGTGCCGCCTCCATAGTGTGCCCCAAGCTTGTCATGTCTATCTGGAAGAGGTGAAGGTGTAAGAGAAAGGGAGGTAGAGGGAAGGAGAGAGGAACTAAATGAAGAGAATTTGATGACATGCGTATTGAAGGATAGTGGAAGAGAGCGTGGAGAGGGAGAGGTAAAAGGAAGGACAGGTGAAAGAGTGACAGGTAAAGGTGAGAGAGAGATGAGATGCACGTTGAAGGAGAGGCGAAGATAGAGTGTACGTGAAGAATAGATGAGAAGAGGGTATGGCCGAGTGGGCATTGATAGGAAGGAGATAAAGGACCGGGAGAAGATTTAGTGAAGGTTGAGAGTAAGGTGGGATGAAAGCTGTACCGGTACACATCTTGCACTCATGTTATCATCTCATCTGTTTCACCTCATCTCTGCCGCCTCCACACAGCATCACAGGTTAATCATCTCAGGCGTACCACTGGCTTAGTGGCGAATCAGGATTTACCAAGAAGCGACGAATAGGAGTGAAGTGGGATCAGGATTTACCGAGAAGCGACGAATAGGAATGAAGTGGGATGTGCGGGAGACTGTGGGAGGGACGAAGAGGGAAATGTGATGACACGTGAAGGAGAAGTTGATGAGATGTGAAGTGAGATAAGAGGGAGACTGGGATAGGGACTAATAGGGATATGTAATGAGATGATACGTGAAGGAGTGAATTTGATGAGGTGAGAAATGGAGAAGAGGGATGCTGTGATTTTAGCAGAAACGGAGTTGAAGAAATAAGGGTTTACAGATCTGTGAAAATGGGAAAAGACAAAGGGGGAGCGAACTGACAGCGAAGTAGGATTTGAAGCAGATGTTATAATTAACAGAGTTTAGAGGGAATGATGTAACGAGATGAGGATGGGAAATAATGTGATAGAAAAATTCCATTAGAAAAGGGAAGACTTAAAGGATGTCAAGAGCAGAGAGTAATGAAGAAGGAAATAACAAAAAAGGATTGAGGAGGGGGTGAGGGAGGGAGACGAAAGACAAGTAGAGATAAGGAAGGTAGAGATGAAGAAAATGGAGTTGAGGAGAAAGAAGTGAGGGGTGGAGAGAGTGAGATAGAGGAGGTAGGGAGATTGTGATAATACCAGAGGAGGGAAACTAAGAGTGTGTTAGGATGGGTGCGTCAGGAGGTATACGAGAGGCAGAGGTGAGGGAGTTGAAGTGTATGATTTGATTGATATTGAAGGAGTGGTGAAGGAGAGAAGTAAGTGAGGGGGAAGATATGCTAGATTAAGTGAGGGGGAAAATATGCTGGAGTAAGTGAGGGAGGTTAGTGAAAGAGGCAGTGATTGGAACAGTACTGAAGACGCGAAGGTTGTGGTGAGAGTGGTTTGCAGGAGAGAAGGAAGATGAGTGAGGGAGAGGATATGACTGGATGGTGATACTGAATGAGAGGTGAAGGAGGTGGTGAGAATGTAGTGAAAGAAGTGGTGTGATTGAAGATGGTAGGTGATAAATGAAGTGTGGTGTGGAGGGACAGATGGTCAGCACGTTTGACTGATTAATTGATCGTTTTTTATGATTACTATCTCTAATATAAATATAAATAAATAAATATGAAATTGTCAGGTATTAACCAAAATAAAGTTAGGAAGGGCCGTTGTCGCACTAAAAGTGATGAAGAGGTAATGCTGTATCAGTTACATTTACCTGTTTGCATGATTTTTTCATGTTTTGTATACGACAGAGAGAGAGAGAGAGAGAGAGAGAGAGAGAGAGAGAGAGAGAGAGAGAGAGAGAGAGAGAGACCATACTGGGTTCGGGTTAGCCTAAGGTTCAGTGTAATACCTATTGTTCCACCACTACTGAACACCACCACCACCATCATCACCATCATCATCATCATCATCATCATCATCATCATCATCATCATCATCATCATCATCATCATCATCAACAACATCAATACCACCACCACAACCACCACCACCACCACCACCACACTTCCCTCATTAGGTAGGAGGGATGGAGAAATAGACGGAGGAAAACACAAAAGAGGGAGAACCATCAACAATACTCAGAGAAACACTAATCTGTTTTATATCCCAGTTCCCCTGCTTCCACCCCGTCTGTGAAGCCCATTGTTGTTGTTATTACAGTATTATTATTATAGCCACTGAGAGGGAAAATATTACGCCCAATTCTTCCACAGTAACTTTCATAATATCCCTTGAGTTGTACAGTAAACAGTCTCTCTCTCTCTCTCTCTCTCTCTCTCTCTCTCTCTCTCTCTCATATTTACCTATCTATCTAGGTGGCTTTAGGTGTACTTCAGTCGCTTCACATCTCGCCTGTTAGGATCACAGACGAGTCATCCCCACATAAACATTTCAGTCCAGTTTGTTCTGCTTCATAAACACGTCTCGTTTGCGAAGATGCCGAGACATGTGTGATTCAGTATTTGCTTCACACTATCCTTCCATATTCGTCTTGGTCTTCCACGTTCTCATTTCCTCTGTTATCAGTTCTCATCACCCATTCTTTCCTTATGGCTACACCATCTTAACACACCCTCTACGATTTGCTTTTGCATCATACTGTGCTGGTTTCCACACCTTTCTCTTCCCATTTACACCTCACACTGTCAAACCCTGTCACTTCACATGCCATGCCTACACATACTTAAGGCATTTCACATCCAACACTTCCACTCTTGTCCGGTCCTTTGCATTTACAGGTCACGTCTTACATCAGTACAGCCCAATCCTCACCACTGTCTTTACATTTGCAGCACAAATACTGGGCTATGAGATCGCAAGAGCCTTTCGCAAATACAAAGTGGAAGGGTAGGGGGAGCTTGCAACCCTCCAGTATCGACCTGTGTAGTCTCAGTTTACGGCATGCAGGGAATACGTGGCTAATAGCTTGTGATTTAATCCCGAGGTCGGGTGGTGGTCAGGTGGATACGGTGGCGGGGTTGGACTGTCTTATGCGAACTCATTTAATTACTCGTGATGAAACAATTTACGTATCCTGTTCAGACTCCACATTGCCAATTATATCACACCATATGACACGAGGGAACGATGCAAAACAGGCGACAAAATTAGCTTACCCGGAGCCGCCTATGCTAAAGAGAGTACCTGCTCATTTATGGACGCGTTGATGATGATGATGATGATGATACACTCTGGACCTGTATGACCAACTGTGCTACTGTTACTGATACTTCACCTTTTATAGCCCTTCAACACCTGTAACTGGAGATGATCACAGTTGGAGTGAGGTGGTGGAGTTTTATATCCTCACAATAACCTACAATTTCAGAGTGTAAATTTGGGTTGGCAGATCCATGTAATGCCTGATTTTGCTTCTTCGAGTTTTTATTGAGGGTTTCGCAGGCATACACTCTCGGACCTGTATCATGCAAATTAGTAGTGTCAGGTTTGGTGGAGTCTGGCTTTATCAGATTTCGCTCTAGGTTGGTTGGACAAGATCTGGGGGGAATTTGGCAAATTTGGCACAAGCTTGGTAATGTTGAGGGTGAAATGTGCCGAGTTCACAGAGGGGCGAAACTTCCTGAAATTGGTGAGTTTGTCAAGGGTACAGTCAGTGTGCCGGGAGAGAGGAAGGGGAGGAGAGGAAGGGAGAGGGAATGAGGAAAGGGAGGAGGGGAAGGGAGAGGTAATGAGGAAGGGGAGGAGAGGAAGGGAGAGGGAATGAGGAAGGGGAGGAGGGGAAGGGAGAGGTAATGAGGAAGAGGAGGGGAGAGGGAATGATGAAGAGTAGGAAGGGAGAGGTGAGGGAATGAGAAAGGGGAGAGGGAATGAGGAATAAAGGACAGGAAATAAAGTACAAGAATACAGCAGACAAGGAAGACGGAAATATAGAGAGGGTAAAAATCTGGAGATAAGAAGAGGGAGATTATTGGCAGCCTACGACAAAGAGGTAATGAAGTAATTTGGCGAAAAGTTAAGCATGAGGCATTTGTACCCTTTCAGTGAGGTGAATATTTCTATATTCCTTTTTCTCATTCCTACGTAATGAGTATACACGTATAATATTGGATATAAGATGGTGGTGATGATGATCATGATGATGATGATGATGATGCGTAAAAACAAATGTGCAGACAAAATGCGGTGTGAGAAGTAAACGAGCCACACACTTAGGTTACAAGTACCGAGTGTATCCTGTTACATGAAAAATGCAGATAGTTATAAAGCGAAGTTTGTTTATATATATATATATATTTTGTATAATATGCGTATGTACGAATTCTTGTGTGTGTGTGTGTGTGTGTGTGTGTGTGTGTGAGAGAGAGAGAGAGAGAGAGAGAGAGAGAGAGAGAGAGAGAATCATCATCATCATCATCATCATCAGCAGCAGCAGCAACAGTAACCGCCGCCTACAGTGCTCATGTAATCATTAATCCCTCTTACTTATTCAGTATATACTGTATATATCACATAACATCCCCACAACGACCTCGATTCAGTCTTTGTCTCGACTTATCGCCTCTCTCAAAACGCCCCAGAAATGTTTTAGTCCTGGTAATGATGGTAATTAGCCTTAGTTAAGACAAATTATAGTATAATTAAACGAGAGTGGGGTGTAATTATGAGGACATAAAGGGGTGTGAGGGGCGTGGAGTTGGGGATGGCAGAGATTTAGAGAGAGAAGGCCAGATGTAGGGTAGGGAAAGGAGAGATTGAGGAGAGGTGGGAAGGGAAGAGGAAAGGAAAGAAGTACAAGGAAGTACAAAAGAAATCAACAACAGACCTGTTGGCCCTTTCGTGGCTGTTTGTTAAAGGGAATGTTATGTTGAGGATAGGAAAGCAGGAAGGAGAGTTTGAGAAAGGGTAAGGGGAGTAAGGGAGGGGAGAGAGATGGAAGGTTAGAGGTAGGGGAGTGAAGATCAGAAGTAGGGAAGGTAAGGGATGGAGGCAAGAGTTAGAGAATGGACAGGAAGATAAGAGGAATGGAGGGGAGGGGAGGATATGGGAAGAAACAAAAGAGACATTATGTGGAAGCGTAAAGAAAGAAAAAGGAAAGGTAGAGGTGGAGGAGAAAAGGAGAATAGTGTTGGGGGGGAATGGAGTATTAAGGGATAGAGAACAGACGAAAAGTAAGAGAGAAGTGCGAAGGATATGGGAAGGAAAGGGAGAGGTAATGTAGGGAATGGCAGAGGTAGGGAAGAGGAAGGGGTGGAAAGGGGTATGTATAGATGGGCAGGAAGGAATGGGAGGAGAGGAGAAAGGTATGGATGCGAGAAGGAAGAGAAGAGGTTATGTAGGGAAGGGAAGGGAAGGGGTAGAGGAAGGAAGGGTAGAGGTGGGGAGGGCAGGGGTGTGATTGGGAAGTGTTGTAGGTTATAGAGCAGAGGGAGTGTGAGGAATGGGAGAGCAGGGGAAGGTAAGATAAATCATAGTAATGGGAAGCAGGGGAGAGAAGAAGAAATAATAACGATGAGATTAAGGAAGGGAAGCCATTAGTAAGGATGATGACAAGAAGTGTAAGTCGATACAGGAAGACCATGGTAGAATGTCTCAGCTTTCATGACGTACAGGGGAATATTAACATGGCATAACCAGTAACATAATGGTAAGGAGGGAGTGCTCTGGAGCCTCTTAAATCACGATAATGTGGACCCATTACCTTTCCCCGAACTCTGACTCAGCCAGGATAGAACTGATCAGCGTGATTATAGCGCTTCATCTATCCGTCTATCACTGCCTTACCTGCATCCTCTCCCTAACCCTGCTCCTAAAGGTGAATAATTATACTTTTATGCTTGTCACTAGGTACCTTATTTCCTCCTCCTTACTCTGCTCTTGGGTGAACACCAACATCTGTCACTGTTTCACGCTCTTCCCTCAGCCGTCATGTGAATTGTGCTCGAAACTACACCATCAGGCATCAGCCTTTTATACTCCTTCACCCTCACCTTCATTTTGTCACCCACACCTCCCTCTGCCCCCCCCCTCCCCTCACTTCCTCTTGCCACCCTCCTCCACTCCCCCCTCCCCGAACTTTCATCTAGCCATCCTCCCCTCCTCCCTTCCCCTCTGCTTTGATCACTGCCGCCTCGCTGGATGGTAATCAGTTTGTCGTCACCACGCCGATTTCACCCCTCCTCTCTCGCTCTTTGTCTTTACCTTCTGTTTCTCTCTTTATTGGCTTCCTTTCTTTATTGTCTGCGTCCCCCTTACATTTCAGTCCCTTTAGTAGACTAACGATTTTACTTAATACCTGTCGTAGTTGAACGCCTTCAGTCAGCTTAGGGGGAGCATCTAATCGTGAAAAATTGAACATATACTGATGTGTTTATTTTTTCCCACTGTAATCTCTGTGTGTGTGTCCCATTTCCCTCTGCCGTCCCATTTCCTGTCTCATCTTCTCAGTAACGTACATCTCCGTTCATCTGTCCTATTTCGTTGTTTTATGGGATAGCCTTGTAGTTGTCCTTTCTTGTAGCTTCTATATATATATATATATATATATATATATATATATATATATATATATATATATATAATTATTTCCTTTTATTTTATTTTTTTCGTATTGTTATATTCTCTTCATTTCTTCTTTAATCCCCATTGCCCCTTCTTCGTCATTTTCGTTCCCTCTCCTCATTATTCCTGCCGACTTCCTCCCCCTGCAAAAGTTTGTCGCCCTCAGATTAAGCAAACACTTCAGCCCGATCTTATGTTTTTATCCTGCCCTTTACTTCTTCCTCTTTGCTTCTTCCACTCTTTCTGTCATTCTCGCTCTCTTTCTCCCTTTGATTTATTTCTTCCTTTCACTGTCATATCTCCTTCCTTTCTTCCTTCGTCTGTCATTTTTTCCTTTCTTGCCATTTTCTTTCTGGATTTCCCTTTCTTTCTCTCCGCTTCCCACTCCCTGTCTCTCTTTCATCCTTCCTTCATCCCTTTCTCCCTCAGTCCTTTATCCTTCCTTTCTCTTTTCTTCCTCACTGTCCATCCTTCTTTCATCTTTATGCCTTTCCATCTCGCTTCTCCTTCTCTATCCCTCCTACCTCTCCTTCTCCAACCTTCCCATCACTCCTTCTCTAACCTTCCTACCTTTCCCTTCCTGTCCTTCCCACTTCTTCCTTGCAGCTTTTCCTTTCCACTGTACTGTACACATTATTTATCTTCACCATCCATTCACTCCACCACACATTTTCGGCTTTATATCTCCTAAAATTCTCCATTCTTACATTCCCAGCACCTCAGCCTACTAGTTATCCCTTCTGTACCATTCCATTCATTCCCATCATTGAATAATACTTGGTACAGGTTTTTTGTAGTCCATCTTCGTAGTCATCCATCTTATGTTAAATATGTGTTACACGTTACCAGTATGTTTGTACAGATGGTTTGCACACAGCAGACGAGAGCGAGCAATTCCTCCATGCACGTTTAAGACTTATATTAGGAGGAGTAAGGAAAAATCATTTCAATCGCATATATATTTTTCTTGCGGCCTTTTTTTTCCCTCCTATCTCAATCCTCCTGTTTCCCTACCACCTTCTGTTTTTCTTCCTTACCCTTCCTCATCTTGTCGCTCTCTCTGACAGCTTCCTCTTCCTTCTCGGAGCTCCCCACCAATCCCCGCCTCCACCAACCCCGTGCAATATAATCACATTTTTCCAAGTTTCGTCCTTGTGAAGTTTAATCAAAGTTGGCGCCACCCGGGGATCACTTGGCCTGGAAAACTGATTTAATTTTGGCATAAACTCAAGAGCTTTAGTTACCCATACATAGCTCCATATCTCTCTCGTGTTCTGAATTTTATCATTATATTTTCGTGTTGGCTTTCCACTACTGTTGCTGTTTATTTTTGTAATTTGGGAGTACTGTATTTGTTATTATTTATGATATTGTAGTGGGTGTCGCCCCTTACTGGAGAGGTTCAGTTCTACATTGCACCTCAGAGGGAAAGATACTTGTACGGGTAGTCTACAGAGGAGTGGTGGAAATATTATAGTTTTTATTGGCCAGGTTTTACTAGTCATGTGATATATAAACAGTTTATTTATGTTTATAGCATACGTCCCACTTTCCTCATATTTCTCTCTCTCTCTCTCTCTCTCTCTCTCTCTCTCTCTCTTCTCTGCTTTCCTAACTGTTCTGAGAGGCAGGGGCGGGAGGGGAGGGACTATCATAAATAATTCAAGCCGTGAGTCAGGCCACCTTCCATCCCACCTCACCTGTCGAGTACTGGACCAACATTGACTTTAGGTTGGAGGGCAAGGCTTCCAAAGATTCAGTGAGGCGGAAGCTGGGCAGGAGGATGAAAGGAGGGGAATAACGTAGACGAGGAGTGATGGATGGGGGATAGAAGAATGGGGAGACCAGAAGGAATAAAGGGATTAAAGGAGGCTGAATTGGAGCACCTTGAGAGAGAGAGAGAGAGAGAGAGAGAGAGAGAGAGAGAGAGAGAGAGAGAGAGAGAGAAGTGTAAAAAGATGAGAGAAAATAAGGAGGAGAAATATCCTAGTGTGGAAAACAGAAATGAGAAAGGAGGAAGAAGGGAAGGAATAGATGCGGTGTGAAGAAATGGGGGGGAAAGAAAAAAAGGGGGGGGGGAGTGAGAGTATAGAGAAGTGAAAATGAGAAAAATGGATGAAAAGGAATAGATGGAAAAGGGAGAAAGTGGGAGATGAAAGACAAGGATGAAGGATAAAGAACAAGGGCAGGAAGAGGAGTAAATAGACATTAAGAAAGAACGATTACGGGAAGGGAAATGGGAAAAAAACGAGAAAGATTGATTGGAAGGGAAGGAGAAGTGCAAGAAAGATGATAAATAAGAAGGGATATTAAATAGTATATAATGATTTGTGCATAGTAAGGGAGATGAACAGTTAGGTAGGAAGGGAAGGGAGTAGGTAATGAGAAAGAGAAGAATGCAGGAGGGAGGGGACTGGATGAAGGGAGTAGTGAAGAGGGATGAGAAGAAAGGTGACTCTGTGGAAGAAGAAGAAAATGAATAAGATAAGAAGGAAGTGTGGTAGAGAGTGAGGAATGAAAATAATAGAATAAAATAAAAGAGGAAGGGAAGAAAGTAATGAAGTAAGAAAAGGTGGGAAGTACTAGTTTTAACCTTACTGAGGATAGGGACTTACCATAGATATATAAAATAATCTTTGATAACCACGATATAATGGGCAAGTGTGGACCTGGCTTCTGATTGGTTAATTTAGATCGATGTTAAGGAATGAGAAAATGTTTACCGATACTGTCAGAGGAAGGAATTATCAAGTGCCAGGATGACGATTTTGATGATGTTGATGATGATGATGATACGTGCCATAAACAAACACAGCAAAACCTGCCTCTGTATTTTCCGATAACCAAATTGTCACCCTCATCACTGCAGTCATTTCAACGCACCATTAAAATGTTTAGGGTATTACCTTCCCCCATAGTTCTCTCTCTCTCTCTCTCTCTCTCTCTCTCTCTCTCTCTCTCTCTCTCACTTGAGCGTTTTGGTAATAACTGGTGGTGAAGGATTTGGTCACTTGCATTTGGGTTTTTGTCAGCTTTGTGGAGTGTGAGGGCGTTGTATACTTTGGTGAATTATTATTTTTTTAAGTGTGTGTGTGTGTGTGTGTGTGTGTGTGTGTGTGTGTGTGTGTGTGTAAGAGAGAGAGATTTTTAAGTTACTCTAAGGTGTTTTACCACATAATTATTGTTAAAAATTTTTTACTTTTATGAATATTAATGTTCATTCCCTTTCCTCATTTACCAAGATCTCCTCTCTACTTCCCCCTTTCCTCCTCTCTCTCAGTTTCTTCTCCCTCTCCTTTTCCCCTTTCTCCTCCCCATTTTATTCATCTATATATCTGTCTGTCTGTAGCCAGACGTCATAATCCCGTAAAGGTAGGCCATTTGTCTTTGAGTTAGTTATTTTACGGGGAGGGGCATTAACCCTCCGCCAACCCACTTGTTGACACGTAGGGAACACGTATGGGTTGGTTATATGGTTAACACCCAGCGTTGTAAATGGTTTCTTGACTTACAGAAAACCATTAGGCTTGTCACTCAATGTAAAGTCACCTAAAAAGGAAAGAAGAGTAATAAAAAGTGACAGGAAAGATGGGAGAAACAGGAAGAGAGCGGGGCAGACACAGAAAAGGAATGATAAAGATGAAAGAAGAAGTAGGCAACTTTACATCATGTGAGTGGATGATGGTCGCCACCACCTACGACATGCGCTCCAACATATTTTTCACCATCTACCATCATCCATGATTTTCAAACTGTCACACTCCATCCCACACCTTCGCAAGGCACGAATGTTAATCTCTTAATCATTCTCTTGCCTCCTTTTAAATCTTCATTACTTCATACAATTAGTTCTTCATTCTGTTTTCTCCCTGGTCATTTTGCAGTATCTTATAAGTAGTTATTCATTTTTTCTCCCCATTCATTCTTCAGTACAGCATACACTTCGTTATACTTTTCCTATATTTTTCATATTGCACATTTGCTGTTCGTTTTCGTTAACAGTGTGTCTTATCTCACCTGCTTGCCTTATCCATTCGCTTTCTCGTGAAGTACATTTTACGTGTTATAAATATTTCTTGTATTCAGCGAGACTATTTTTGCTATTACCTTGTCTCCCGTTTTTTTAAATCAAACTTTTCCTCGTTTTTTCTTCCTTTTTCCTCCTCCTCCTCCTCCCCTCCCCCCCTCGGCATACTCTCCGTGAAGGTTTCTGATTTCACACTCCATTTAATTCTCACGCCGCCCTTTCCCTCCTTGCTGTTTACCTCATCTTACTTTCTCTTCTCGCCTCTCTCATTGCTCTTTCACCTTTCTCATTTCTCCTGTATTTTTTTTTTCCTCTCTTCACACAGATTTTCATCCTTTTTCCTCTTTCTCTTCACCTATCTTTCCCTCATCTCTCTCTTTTCTCTCCCATCTTACAGTTCATAGGTATCTCTCTCTCTCTCTCTCTCTCTCTCTCTCTCTCTCTCTCTCTCCAGTGCATGAGCTCTTGTGTGGCATGAAAACTAAGAGTCAAGAGTTAAAGCACTAGAGAAGGGGATGTTGAGAAAGGCGTGTGGAGTGCAGAAAGTGGATAGGATAAGAAGGAATGTGATTCGTGAAGGATGTATGTTAAGGAAATCCGTGGACAGCATCCCTCCCCTCCCAACATCCCTCCCCTCCCAACATCCCTCCCCTTCCCTCCCCTCCCAGCATCCTTCCCCTCTCAGCATCCCTCCCCTCCCAGCATCCCTCCCCTCCCAGCATCCCTCCCCTCCCAGCATCCCTCCCCTCCCAGCATCCCTCCCCTCCCAGCATCCCTCCCCTCTCAGCATCCCTCCCCTCTCAGCATCCCACCCCTCCCAGCATCCCACCCCTCCCAGCATCCCTTCCTTCCCAGCATCCCTCCCCTCTCAGCATCCCTCCCCTCCCAGCATCCCTTCCTTCCCAGCATCCCACCCCTCCCAGCATCCCTTCCCTCCCAGCATCCCTTCCTTCCCAGCATCCCTCCCCTCTCAGCATCCCTCCCCTCCCAGCATCCCTTCCTTCCCAGCATCCCTCCCCTCCCAGCATCCCTCCCCTCCCAGCATCCCTTCCCTCCCAGCATCTTTCCCCTCTCGATATCCCTCCCCTCTCAGCATCCCTCCCTTCCCAGCATCCAACCCCTCCCAGCATCTCTCCTTTCCTTTCCTTTCTCCTTCCTACCCTACTCCTCTTGTTCATTCAGCCTCCCTGCCTACCCCCTCCTTACTTCTCTCCCCTTTTAACCTGTCCGTCCTGAACTACTTACCTCACTCCTTCTCCTACCTCACCTCCCTACCTCACCTCCTCTCCCGCATCACTCGCCCCCTCCTTTTACTTCTCTCCCTTCCATACCTCTCTCTTCCCAACCCTCCCTGCCCCTCTCCTGCTCCTCACACACTCCTGCACCCCCACTGGTCCAAGCCCCGGTCATTCCATTGTGCTTCATATTAGGCTTTATAACGGGGCTCTACTCTCTCGTCTGCAACACGCTCTACCCTTTTTCTGGAGTCGATTCTACTTCTCTTCAGCTTCTAAATATTTCCTCTCATCATCATCCTTGCTTCTCATATCTAGGTTTTACTTTATACTTTCTCCATTTCTCCTTGTCCTCCAAATATTTTTTTTTTTTCTCTCTCTCTCTCTCTCTCTCAGAAAAATTCACTTGGATGTTGCTGCTGCTGCTGCTGCTGCTGCTGCTGCTGCTGATGATGATGATGATGATGATGATGATGACGACGACCTATTACCAGTCCCACTCGCCCACCATAGACTCCCTGTATAACTAGTCCACCTATCAGCCACTTAACAACCACCATCACTAACCAGCTGATTGCTCTGTTTTACGTGTTATAGCGGTGCAGTAAAAGACAAAGCCTGGCTGAGGAATGGTGGTGGATGGTTAAGTCAGGATTCCCAATTGAATACTGATGAGTTTAGGTGGTGGTGATTGGGTGGTGATGTAGTAGTGGCAGTTTGTGATGAGGTATTGGTTTTATGAGGTTGGCTTTTATGGCATTTGGTAATGAATCCAGTTTGTATTTTTTTTTTTTATGTGTCCAACTCTAAGCAAAGGCTTCAGGGCCTATATCTCGGGGGCAGGAGCCTATCCCAAGGCCCAGTAGTCCTTCTACACCTCCACATGTCACCACTTCGGCGCTAACACCCACCGTCCATATTGAATACATGCTAGGGCTGTCTCATACAGGACTGGTGTATTGGTATTAGCGGGGGTATTTTTACATGTCGGCGGGTCATCTGGTAGATCAGGAAAGTCTGATTTTTTTTTTTTTTAATGAAATTCAAATCCTTAAACTGTTCCCTGCCCCAGCAGGGATTCGAACCTGGGTCCATCAGGACTGCAGGCCGCCTCTCTAGGAGTTGGTGTTGTGGTTTTATGGTTGTGGTGTGGTCGTATGGTGGTGGTGATGGTTGTGGTGTGGTTGTATGGTGGTGGTGGTGGTTGTGGTGTGGTTGTATGGTGATGGTGATGGTTGTGGTATGGTTGTATGGTGGTGATGGTGATGGTTGTGGTGTGGTTGTATGGTGGTGGTGATGGTTGTGGTGTGGTTGTATGGTGGTGGTGATGGTTGTGGTGTGGTTGTATGGTGGTGGTGATGGTTGTGGTGTGGTTGTATGGTGGTGGTGATGGTTGTGGTGTGGTTGTATGGTGGTGGTGATTGTTGTGGTGTGGTTGTATGGTGGTGGTGGTGGTTGTGGTGTGGTTGTATGGTGGTGGTGATGGTTGTGGTGTGGTTGTATGGTGGTGGTGATGGTTGTGGTGTGGTTGTATGGTGGTGGTGATGGTTGTGGTGTGGTTGTATGGTGGTGGTGTTGGTTTTGGTGTGGTTGTATGGTGGTGGTGATGGTTGTGGTGTGGTGGTGATGGTTGTGGTGATGGTTGTGGTGTGGTTGTGTGGTGGTGGTGATGGTTGTGGTGTGGTTGTGTGGTGGTGGTGATGGTTGTGGTGTGGTTGTATGGTGGTGGTCATGGTTGTGGTTGTGGCCTTTGTTAGTTGTGTCAGTGATGGAAACGGGAATGTAGGTGACGTGTTGACTGGGGTAGAGATTAAGTTTCTGACCAATAGTTAATGCATCAGTGAGGGTGACAGTGGCGTTGGTGGGGGAGGAAGATAAGGGTGAGAAGAGTGAGGAAAGGTTGAGTGAAGGTGGGGTGTTGATGAGGTGAGTGGGCTGGTGTTAGTGAGTGGAGGGGGGAGGGGATGCGGTTGGGATAAAGGTAGGGTGTGCTGATAGACTCATTAATCACGCTAATTGAAAGAAGAACCTCTGCACTTACTCATCGATCCCCCTGCTGGCTTTGGCGGGGTGGTGGGGGTATTGGTTGGGGGGGAGGAGGAACTGGGGATTATTGTGTGTTCCAGTCTTTTAAGTCTCAGAAAATGGATATCAGAGTTACATTCAGTCCTTTGACACCCTTCTTAGTAACTATTGGTCTTGTTTTGCTCGTTTTCCAGTATACTTCTGTTGGTTATTTTGTGTTATTATCTTCTTTCCGCATTTTTCTCGCATACTGTTAAGTGCAATTAGATAACCTTTCTTTGCTTCCTCTGATTTATATACCATATATAAATTTTCTTTTGCGTATCTTGCTGTTGTTCCCCTAAATCTCCTGTCCACCTGTTCCTTTCTCTTCCACCCCCTTTGTAATCTTCTAAGCTTCTCCTTCATGCCCCGTCTCTCCCAGATAGCATCTCCTCCCAGCTCCCTCCATCCTTTGTCGGCACTTCTTTCTCCATTACCCTTGTACCCTTTTCAGCATCCCCCCTCCACGCCCTGTACCCCCACCATCAGTATCCCCATCCCTTTAAATCACATTCCTCTCCCCTCCATCCTTCCTCCCCATTTCTCCCCACCACCCATCTTCCCTTTGTCCCTACTTTCTTCACTCCCTCTCCCACTGGCAGGTGTGTAATTAACCTATTAAATATTTCCTTTTCCCTCCCTGCATACCGTCTCATGGTCTTCCTTATTCTTAAAGTCTTTCTTCTCTAGTTTTTTTATCAGAGTTATCTCCATTTACATTATTTATCTCACTTTCTTACATGTGTTTAAGTCTTCCATTTCAGTCACCCTGTTCTCCCATTTCCTTTCTTTCTGTACATCCTGTTACCCTCTTATTCTGGCCATTTTCTCTATATACTGTACACACACACACACACACACACACACACACACACACACACACACACACACACACACACACACACACACACACACACACACACACACACACACACACACACACACACACACACACACACACACACACACACACACACACACACACACACACACACACACACACACACACACACACACACACACACACACACACACACACACACACACACACACGGTTTTCTCTCCCAATCCCTCTTTGTCTACATTCTCCCTGCCCAGCCTCTAACCCTCTTATTCTCAAGCCGCTGTCCTCCTCCCTTCCCCTGCCATTACCATTCTCCTCTTCCTCATTTTCATTTTCTCCATCTTGTCTCCTCTTCCTCCTATTTTTTGTCTCTCCAACGTTCCTTCCTCCTCCTCCTCCTCCCACATGGGCATTACCTTCGCCACAACCCTGGATATATATTCTCAGGCATCGTAGAACCTGACACAGAGAAGTACTTTGTTTTTTACGATTTTATTTATCGGTAAGGGTAACTTGGTGCTGGAGAGAGAGAGAGAGAGAGAGAGAGAGAGAGAGAGAGAGTTGTACACAGAATTCGTACATCAGTATGCCATTTCAGTGACTAGTTCATTCACTTTAAGTTGGATCAAATTTTCATCCATTTGCAGCTTAATTCACGCAGCTCAGTGTTAGAAAAAGACAGTACTATGGCTCTGCATCCTTTCTGTAGCACATCTTCATGACTAGCATCATCGTCTAGTGTTAATCTGTTATTATACCTCAGCATTCAAGATAGAGGGATGGCAATTTTTGGCCAGGGTATTGTGAACAGAGTATAGTGCCTAGATTGATGGTAACTTGGTGTCACTTGTGCCTGTGAAAATAGTAATTATGGTAGTGAGCCTAAAATTTCCCAGCTTGGCATCAGTTAATTCATGTACTGCGTAACACCTCGGCATTAACACTCACACAGGTTTTTGTCAATGGAAAATACGAATGGTGTGGGCTGGATTGCACTGGCTGGACGCTCGCTAATGGAGCACACGTCAAAAATGGGAAGTGGGGGAAAGGGGAATGGGAGGAAGGATGGGGTGATGATAGGGTATGGGGTGTGGGAGGTGAGGGGTCGGGATGGTCAGTGTGAGAAGATTGGGGTAGACAGATGGATAGGCTGTTGATGGAAGTGGGAGAATTGGTAATACAATAGATGGGAGTGAGAGGGGGATATTTTGGAGTGAATGGTAAGGTGATAGTAGAAAAGGGGATGTGAGGAGATGGAGACGCAGAATGCTGGGGAGAGGAGAGCGGGTGATGGTATAGGACAGATCGAGGTGGGCACAGGATTACACACAGGAAAGCAAACAGCAACAGACCTTATGGTCCTTTCGAGGCTGCTTGTTAGAGAAAACTGTGACTACAAGATCTAACTCTACATGCTGAAGGATAAGGATAGTAAAGCAAGAAGGCTCCCCCCAACCACCAAACCCTCCAGGAAAAAATGGTGGAAAGTGTAGTGTATAATGGAGGTTGTGAGGTATGACGGGGGAAAAGTGGTTTAGTGATAGAAAAATGGACGTTATTAGGAGGAAAGAAATGGCAGTAACAGTGAGTGCAAAAAGTGGACGAATTCTGTTGGATATATATATCTGGAGGAAAATAAAGAAAACGTGAAACTAAGATATTGTAACTACAGAGAGGAAATGGTGATAAATGAAGTGGCAAGAGGCTGTAGGTAACTGCAAGTAGAGAGGGGAGTGAGTATAGCACCACTGAGTATGTACTTAAATGTAACACACACACACACACACACACACACACACACACACACACACACACACACACAGTAAATATGAACACTGGCCAAATACAGACCAAACCAACAACACCACAGCCTCTCCCCCATCAAAAAAAAAAAAAAACGATTCCACCCATTCCGTATAATTGCTACCGTTGGTCTGCTAATTACAACGCAAACACCCTAACACACACACACACACACACACACACACACACACACACACACACACACACACACACACACACACACATTGGTGGTCGGTTATGCATAGGAATTTATATATTTCGGTGTGGCCTCATTTTCATTCACCACCATCCATATAAATTGCAAAGCTTACTGATGCGTTCACACATCACCCGTTACACAAGCGTGGCTCTCCGAAACTTTATTTATACTGTATTTTTATATATATTGGAGAGAGAGAGAGAGAGAGAGAGAGAGAGAGAGAGAGAGAGACCTGGCTTTGCAAAAATCTCTCTGTAAAGCTAGGTCTCTCTCTCTCTCTCTCTCTCTCTCTCTCTCTCTCTCTCTCTCTCTCTCGTATCCTTCCGTTCCTGCTCACATCCTCTAGCATCCTCCCTCTCTGTCAGTTCTGTCACGCATCCCACACAGTCTGTACAGGGAGGTCCATATATAACACTCCTACTCCACTCTGCGGCGGATTTCTCGTGTATTGCGGGGACGGCTTCACGTAATCAATGTCCTGCATCATTTATTCATTTCCCACTCCCGCTGCTACACCCACGCCCACACCAGCAGACTGAACTGTTCCTGCAACACACCAGACTTTTCCAGGTGAATTTCTAGTGTGATTTATGGAGCACAGTGTTTTTCCACGGCAGTTGATGCGATAATTACAAAGCAAACACACACATGTATTGTACAGCCATGAATATTTATCTGACCGAATTAATATGCTTAAATAATTAACCCTCTCACTTACCTACTCTGTTATGCATATAAATTGTATAGCCTATGGAAGCGTTCACACATCAACCAGCCTACAAATGTGGCTTGCGGATACCATGGAGAGAGAGAGAGAGAGAGAGAGAGAGTTTTGCCTTTCGTAATGTAAACTCCATCCCCAGTCTCTCCCAGTTTATTTTAATCACAGTTATGAACATTTTTTTTTCCATCCATCCATCCATCATCCAATCCCACGTTGCCCCATGAGGTGCCTAGGAGCCCGGGGCTAGGCAAGTTGGTCCTGACATTTAAGATGAGAGTGATCAGCCTCACTTATCCCTGAGTGGTATTACATGAGCAATAAACCCCAACCATCCCTTGGATATAAACCTTCACCGGGTCAATCCGATTGGAGTGCCGTAATTACTCACTAAACCACCAGGTGCCAAAATTTGGTTATATAGTTACCACCCAGCGTA
Organism: Coenobita brevimanus; assembly: GCF_032717465.1. Lineage (NCBI taxonomy): Eukaryota > Metazoa > Arthropoda > Malacostraca > Decapoda > Coenobitidae > Coenobita > Coenobita brevimanus. Next base: position 17,784,046 of record NC_136995.1, read on the forward strand.
GTAAATGGTTTCCTGGCGTACAGGACACCATTTGGCTTGTCACTCAGTGTAGAGTCACCCACAGGCAGAAGTAAGAGGAAAGAATGAAGGAAAGAAAGACATAAGAGGAAGGAATGAAATAAGGATGGAGGCGAGGAAAGGGCAGACACCCGACAGCAGCACTACATCGAGTGAATGGATGGCGAGCGTCCCCCCTTTTTTTTTTTTTCTCAAGTAACCATCATTTTCGGCGTAATTATTAACTTGAGGCTCAGTTAAGTGTATCTGTGATTAATAATTTTCTCTGCCTCCCTTGTTACGTATGCAGTCATCTTGGTGTTCTCTTCCTTCCATAAGTGTGTCTTCCTGTCTCCTCCTCGCCCCTCTTCCCTTCCCTCTGTCCTCCACTGTCTCTCCAAATTATCCCATTCACCACATTTTTTTTTTCACAACTGGATTTTTCTCTGCGTCATTTCTTACCTAATATTTGCATCCCCTCATTCCCTTACTTTCTCGGTTTTTCTGTCACCTTGTGTTTACCTTTTCACTTCAGCTCTCATCCTTACACAATGCAGTTTTCTCTTTTCCATATTTTCAAGAATAATTTCTTTTTGGTTGCATCGTTTTTTAATATATAATTTTTGCCTTGTGTTCCATTGCATATATCTCTTGTAACTAGGTGTGAGGGTTTATGCATGTGATACAAACACCGTCAGAGGTTATTTCCGTCTGAGTTAACACACATGTACAGTTCAAGACAGCCAAGCCACCCACCCTGAGGGGCATCCTGCAGTGGTGGATGCTGAACCAGTTATTTAATCGGTGCTGTTATACCTAAGCTAGACTGCCGTGTGTGTGTGTGTGTGTGTGTGTGTGTGTGTGTGTGTGTGTGTGAAATTTTCCTGAATTGGCTGTTCATCTAAAATGTAATCCTTGCATTGCTGTCCGATTCGATGCCATTAACCCCAATGCGTAAGATAGAAAGAAGCTATATATTAACTAGAATTTTTAGTCAGTCTACTTCTTGGTTTATTGGTTATCATAACCCCTTCACTGCAATGACGCTTAAATTCCAGCTTATTTGTATTCTACTCAGTAATGATCTATTTCACTGATGATAATTGGACCTGTGTGGTTGATAAAGATTGTGAACTTTAATTAACTTACTTGACACCAGTATGTATAAATTAGATCGCCTATATAGATAAGGTAGTCGTTGCCTTTACTCTTAGATGCTTTATTAACTCTTGCACTATTGGAGGTCTGTCTTTTAAGCAGAATACTATTATCAGTTGGTAGTAAGATCACTTTATATAAGAGTCACATGGCTGGAGGAGTTAAATGAACTGGTTTCGCTGCAAAAACAAATATAATTGTATCGGAGGGTGGGCAAGTACAATCTGACATTAATAAAGTTAACCGCAGAGGCTGTAACTGAGACGTATTTGGTAGGCCAAGTGCACCACCACCTCGTAAGAGTCACATAACTTACTGAGAGAGAGAGAGAGAGAGAGAGAGAGAGAGAGAGAGAGAGAGAGAGAGAGAGCAGAAGGGTGCTCATTACAAATGTTCCGTATCTGTCGTTTCATAGAATGTTTGTCACTTGCAGTACATAACTAATTAGCGGTTGTTAATCTGTTCGCAAGCTATTTTTTGGTTCCTCATGTTTCTGTCACTGGCTACAGACTTAACGTTATGAAAATAGTGTAAACGTTTGAAGAAAATAAAGAACTATTCCCACATACTGAAATTGTGTATAGTGTGAAGATAGTGGTTGCAACTCCAAACTCAACTGAACGTGATCCCGGTGGACTACAGACCATAGTGGTCCAACTTCTGCAGGTCAGCTGTCCTTCTGTCGTGGGATAGGGACGGGATTGAGGAACATTCTTATAAGTGGGCAGCTCCACCACAGTCATATCGGTACTACCACAAGGAGGGGTCCATCTCAGTCATCTGTTGAGAAAATAAAACAATTTAATACATTTAAAATCTTGCATTAGAATATTTGACGGTACATTGAAATCAGGATATAAGAAAAGACACTTGTGCCTTGAAAAATAGCGACCTAATTTATATATATATATATATATATACACAGTATATATATATATATATATATATATATATATATATATATATATAATTTGTGTGTGTGTATATATGTATGTATGTATGTATTCGAAATGGTTGAGGGATACGTCAGATTGAAGACAAAAATCTCTAATTCCTAAAGTCTCGGAGCCTTTTCATGGGAGGCAATTTAATATAATCTCAGCAAAGAGACGCTACATTTTTCTTTAGCCGAGAGCCAGGAGTCACAAAACATTGAGGAGTTTGTTGATAAAACTGCGTTGAGTTGGGAGCGTGTTGGCACAGGCGGGACGGGATGGTGATAGTTGTTGTTTGGTGAGATGACACGTTTGTGAATGGTGACTAACATATTGCACCAGCAGCAGCGACAGGGAAGTCGTCACTGTCTAAGTGTGGTCTGTGTTAGTGGAGACTGTAATACCAGAGAAGGCAGCACTCTCTTTGAATATAACGTGATGAGACATGGTGATCATCTGGGTGACTTTGACTAGTAGTTTTGGAGTAATGCAGTACATCATTCGTTACCACTTTTCACAAAACCCTGCCTCTCCCAAGCTTTAAAGTACTGTATCTCTCTTCTCTCCCCCGTCCCCACACAAACATACACCCTCATCCCTCCCTCCCTCCAGATAAGAAGTTTTCTCGTCATGCTTTTTGTTAAACGCAAATACTGTATTTGCACTCAAAGCATATTGACGAAAGTTTCGTTATGTATGTTATAAGCAATTGCATCTTCATTTTACAAGTTTAGAATGTACAGTATATTAAGGCATTGCGCATGATGTTAACCAAGATGCCATCCTCACTGTAAGTACATTTTGCAAGGTATAGTTTTTTGTTTTTTTTTTAATAACAAATAGCAGATGGAAATGGTATTGTCTTTAGATTCATTGTATTGTTTTGTATTCACCACCATTCATTATCATTCACTAAATTGTGTTCAGCACTTGCATTCATCAGGCAGACGCCATCAGTGGTTCGCTTCAAAACATAGATCCGTAAATAAGTCCTTGTATCATTAGTCGTTAGTGTATGTCGAAACTCCAGTGTACCTCAGTTACTCCAGAGGCACCGGGGCCCCATGGCTATGTTTGACGCTCTTTAGTTGAGGTGTACATAAGGAGTGAGGATATTGACTGACAGCTTATGTAACACACTAGGAAGGTAACACACGTGTCTTTTGTTTGGTTTAAGAAAAGATTGCTACACACACACACACACACACACACACACACACACACACACACACACACACACACACACACACACACACACACACACACACACACACACACACACACACACACACACACACACGTCAAACAAATCTGTTTTCCCTCACCTGCTACTACCCTGTCCCAGTCTCCCGACCGTTTCCTCTTCCTCTCACTCACATTGAGTCAACGATTTTAGCGCCACCTGTTAATGGCGTTGGGAATCAAGGCGTTGTCTCGTAGCTTTTGAATTCAGGTGTTGCTCCACTTGTTCTCTCCCTCCTCTTACACACATCGCTATCCCTTCCCTCCACTACTTAGGATTTTGTTGCTTCTTGCCCTTGCGGCCTGCCTCCCTCTTCCCTTACCCATCCTGTTCCTTCTGTTACCTTCCTCTCCTCCCTTCTTCCTCCCTGGTAGCTTATAGATAATGTATTATAGAATGTAGCCTTTCCTTTTCAGTCTTTCCTATGAAATTTCCATGTCAGTTTTTCCATGCTGCATGGTGGTTTTTCTCACTTTTTCTTGCCAGTTTTAACTGGAGGGTTTGGGGGTGGGGGGAGCCTTCTTGCTTTACTATCCTTATCCTTCAGCATGTAGAGTTAGATCATAGTCTACTCTATAACAAACAACCTCGAAAGGACCATAAGGTCTGTTGCTGTTTGGTTTCTTTTGTACTCCTTTGCCTTCCCTCCCTTCCTTCTCCCCCTATGCCTTCCCTTTCTTCCCTCTCTCCCTCTCCCTCCTCTCTTTATCCTCCCGTCCCTCTTTCATATTTGCATGGAGTGTCCGCATATAACTTATCTTAATTAAGAGCCATTATGGTTCATGATTCTATCCCTCACCTTAACTATAGTCGTTCTATTTTATGAAGGCAGTTTGGGTGGGACGCTTTGGGACCTCGCACTGTTAGCTCTGCTGTCACATCGCCGCCGACACACGTGTAATTATTTGTGCTCACCTCTCTCTCTCTCTCTCTCACTCTCCTATTTTAAGCTAGTAACTACTTATAAATGAATTTTAAACACTCAGTATAGATGTAATTCAATAAAAAAGCTATAGTATAGTATAAATCTCATAAGACTTGTCAGCTTTGCCTTTGAGACGTTGTCAGGTGGTGACACGAGGGACAGCCCTGCGTGAGTGGGTCATACTCGGTCAGTCTTCCGCCATGGAAGCTATTAAAAAAAAAAAAAAAAAAACGCACCTATAGACTTTTACCTCAGGGATGGTGTGGGAAAAAAAGTCGAAAACAAGCGAAAAAATTAAGAAAATACAATTAGTAGCAGTTAATATATAATATGAGACAGAGAGAGAGAGAGAGAGAGCGCACGTGTGTGGCGACGATGTGGCAACAGAGCTAACAGAGTGAGGTCCCAGAGGGCCCGACCCAAACTGCCTTGATAAAATAGAACGACTATAGCGACTAGGGAGAGAGAGAGAGAGAGAGAGAGAGAGAGAGAGAGAGAGAGTAATGCTGGAGGCTGAACGTCAGTGTAGGAAGAGATTACTGTTAATGTATACAAATGACAAAGACAGCCTGAGGGGATGGAGGTGAGGGAGAAGTGGAGAGAAAATGAGAAGAGGGAGGAAGGTGAGAGGAGAAAAGTGGGAGAAGAAAGATTAAGATGTGAGGGAGAGAGTGGCGGAGGAGTCGGGAAAGGAAGAGAGTTGTAGGGAGGTAAGAATGTACGACTGGAGACAGTAAGGGAGGAAGAGAGGAAGGGGAAGCGAGGAAAGTGATGGCAAGCAAAGGAATGGGGGAAGGAGAGAGGGAGATGATTGGTGAAAGAATGTGAGGAGGAAAGAGGGAGGTTAAAAAGGTGAAAAGTGTTAAATAGAGTTGTGGGTGGTGAAGGATGGGAAGAAGGAGGTGAGGATAGAAGAAAAAGTGGAGAGAAAAGGATAGAAAGGGAGAGGTAGGTGGTGGGGAGGAGCTTTGAAGGGAGAAGAAAGGAAAGAGAAGAGTAAATGAGGGAAATAAGGAGTTGAGAGATAAACTGAGAAAACATCAGCAAACAAGTGAACTTTGAAATAATAAAGAAAAGCAACTAAGGAGGGAGTGAGAGAGGAACGCAGAAAAACAAACATGCCCTGAGAAAGATTGGGAAAGACACATGGGCAACAGGTGTGGTAATGAAACGGGGGAGGGGGGGTGTCCGGGAGAGGTAAAGGAGAGGGAGGGAGGGGAAGAAAAAGAGAACGACAGAAATGAGAAACGTGTTGAGGATTGAAGAGGAAGAAATAACTCATGAGAAATGGTGATCAGTAAGACATGCAGCCTAACCTTGTTTGAGAGAGAGAGAGAGAGAGAGAGAGAGAGAGAGAGAGACGGCATAAGGGGTGAAGCTAAATGAAAAATTTTATAGAGGGACCCAGCTTACATGGTGTTATTACTGAGAGGGTGGGGGTGGGGGAGGAACAAGCGGGAAGGGTCGGGAGAAAGGAAAGAAGGAGAGGGAAGAGGTGAGAGGGAAGGAGAGAAAGAAAGAAGATTCAAGAAGGAAGAGAAGAGAGAGAAGGAGAGAAAGAAGGAGATGGAAGAAGGAAGAGGTGAGAGGGAAGGGGAGAAGGAGAGAAAGAAGGAGATGGAAGAAGGAAGAGGTGAGAGGGAAGGGGAGAAGGAGAGAAAGAAGAAGATAGAAGAAGGAAGAGGTGAAAAAGAAGGGGAGAAGGAGAGAAAGAAGTAGATGGATGAAAGAAGAGGTGAGAAGGAAGGAGGGGATGGAAGAAGAGAGAAGAGTGAATTGTTGGGTAGCAACTGAAGGCTGGCTTAGTATTAAGAAGAGGAACGAGCCTGTAAAATATTATAGTGTGTTCATATAAGGGGAAAGGGGGTGGGAAGTAAGAGAGAGAGAGTGAGAGGGAGAGGGGGAATGTGGTAGAGAGAGGGTAGAGTAGGCAAGGCTGATTGAATAAATTGCAGAAAAGTCCCAGTCATTAAACTGGGGATGGGGGGTTGAATGGTCGGGGCGTAAAAGAAAGTGGAAGGTGGGACTGGAGGAAGAGAGCAAGAAAAATAATAAACTGGATAATATAGCAAAATAGTTACATTAAAAGTACACAATAAAGTTACGGTGGTGTAAGAGTATTCAGTGTCATACGAAAATGTGACCTAAAACATTACATCCCGCTGTGAGTAATGTGAAGACCAGTGAGTCAAAATTTGGATGTTCTATTTTCGAAGTCTGTATCGTTTATTGATATCTCAGTATGAAGACACCTATATACCTCATAGTAAGTCGATGGCTGTAATTCCCTTGTATCTGTCAGGTTACAGTATATCACAGGTAAAGCACAGCCAGTCTGCTGTCTTGACAAATGACGGAGTTTTATCATTACTTTCAGGTCATGGTGGTGTAGTGTGGCAGTGACTGAGTGGCACTGCCCCAACAGCCTCACACCCCATCGCCCGGCACCACTGGCTGTCAACGCCAACATAAAGGTAAGTCACCAGATCCATGTTTTGTGAAGGTTCCTTTACTCCTTATTTGTAGGAGTATGTTTTGTACAATCAGAAAAAAAAAAAAACTACTTTCTTTCGCTCTTACTTTCTTAATCAAAGGTCAAGGTCAAACACGAGCATATTGTTGCTTGTTTTCTTATACAGTAATTGCAAGTTAAGCCATCGATATGAAGGTTTAGTTACCGTACTCGGAGTAAACACACGTAGGTGGTGAATAGGGAAACGGTGTTAAGTCCAGCTACACTGAACCCATGCGTGACGATATTTGTTACCTCCGCCAAGGAGGTAATGTATTCACCCCTGTCCATTTATTTGTTTGTTGGTTGGTTGGTTTGTGAGCAAGATTACAAAAAAATTACTGGACGGATTTCCACGAAACTTGGTAGAAGAATGGGCCTTGGCCCAGAATACACTCCATTAAATTTTGGTGCGGATCCGTATAAAGGTGCGGATCCAGGAATTTTTTTTTCACTCTAACATTGCGAGATAGGGCGTTTTTCGACATTTTCGTAAATTTTTCAGTGAATATTGCATGGATCTTGAAGGGAAAAAAAAAAAAAAAAAGCATATTTAGGATGTTGGTATCTACGAATGTGTACAGTTTGGCGCGGATCCATATAAAATTACGGAACTTGCGGATTTAAATATGCTTTTATAGAGGGGGTAGTCTTTTTCCATATTGGATTAGACTTGACTGAATTAAAAGGAACTGGATGTTGGACCTTGGCGGGGTACGCGCTCGACTGAGTGCTATTGTAGTTTTGTATATTATTATTATAGCCAAAAGAGCATTTTGTCACCCTATTAGAAATGCTGGTGACAAATGTTTATAAATAATGTTACTCGTATATGTTACCCAGACTTAACTTATCTCTGGACACCACCAATCCATCACACCATCGTTTCCATGACCTATTCTGACCTGAAGTTTTCGAGTCTAGCTGAATTCAGAGGAGTGAAGGAGGGGGAGAGAGGGAGGGTGAAGCAAGGGGAGAAGTGAAGGGTGAAGGAAAAGGGGAGGAAGGGATGGAGGATCGGAGATAAGGGTGGGATGGAGGAAGGGGGAAGAGGGAGGGAGAGAGGAAGGGAGAAGAGGGAGGGAGAGAGGAAGGGAGAAGAGGGAGGGACACCTTACTAAGTTATGAGAGAGAGAGAGAGAGAGAGAGAGAGATGCCAACAAACCGGTTTTATCTCACTGTCAGGAGAGGGAAGATAGCAACATTTAACAGGGTCTCTTGTACAGTTTGTTTTGCCTCTTAATTATTTACTTGACTCTTGAGTATGACAGGGAAGTTTATGGGAGTGTGGGAAGACGAGAAAGTGGTAGGAAGATGAAATGATGGTGTACATGAGGGAGGGTGGCGTGGAGCAGCTGGAAAGTGTAACCTTGCTGATACACACACACACACACACACACACACACACACACACACACACACACACACACACACACACACACACACCTGAAGTGGTAGTGGTGGTGACTTGTGATGGGAGTGGTGTTAACGAGGTGGAGATGAGGGTTGGAGGGGAGCACACGAAGACTCCTATAGTGGAATGTGTCGCCCCCCCTTCCTTCCCATCCCACCTTCACTCACCACACTGCCACCTTGTCACCCACTGCCACCACCTTAACTCACCCTCACTCACCACACTGCCACCTTGTCACCCACTGCCACCACCTTAACTCAACCCTCACTCACCACACTGCCACCTTGTCACCCACTGCCACCACCTTAACTCACCCTCACTCACCACACTGCCACCTTGTCACCCACTGCCACCACCTTAACTCACCCTCACTCACCACACTGCCACCTTGTCACCCACTGCCACCACCTTAACTCACCCTCACTCACCACACTGCTACCTTGTCACCCACTGCCACCACCTTAACTCACCCTCACTCACCACACTGCCACCTTGTCACCCACTGCCACCACCTTAACTCACCCTCACTCACCACACTGCCACCTTGTCACCCACTGCCACCACCTTAACTCACCCTCACTCACCACACTGCTACCTTGTCACCCACTGTCACCACCTTAACTCACCCTCACTCACCACACTGCCACCTTGTCACCCACTGCCACCACCTTAACTCACCCTCACTCACCACACTGCAACCTTGTCACCCACTGCCACCACCTTAACTCACCCTCACTCACCACACTGCCACCTTGTCACCCACTGCCACCACCTTAACTCACCCTCACTCACCACACTTTACTTTGTCACCCACTGCCACCACCTTAACTCACCCTCACTCACCACACTGCCACCTTGTCACCCACTGCCACCACCTTAACTGACCCTCACTCACCACACTGCCACCTTGTCACCCACTGCCACCACCTTAACTCACCCTCACTCACCACACTGCCACCTTGTCACCCACTGCCACCACCTTAACTCACCCTCACTCACCACACTGCCACCTTGTCACCCACTGCCACCACCTTAACTCACCCTCACTCACCACATTGCTACCTTGTCAGCCACTGCCACCACCTGAACTCATAAACACATTTTGTAGCTCAATAAAAATGTGTGTAAGTGTCGTAAGCGCCAAGCCGGACCATCAGTTATAATGTTGAGGTATTAATGTCATGGTTAATAAGTCCAGCTTGGTTTACTGACTTGAATGGACTTTATATGGGCAGCTGGCCGGACTTGGCGGTGATTTATTGCCGCAGTAACTATCAGCAATAAATTGTTGATAAATGAAATTGATATGTGCAACTGCATGCCATCTTTAGTACAGTGTATTCCACCATCAATCGTATCTCCTTGCCCACTGACTCTCTTCTTATCCCCTCTAAAATTTCTACAACTTTCCTTCAGTATTTCAGCTTTTCCTTCATATTTTCATTGATTCATCATTCATCATTCCTTCGAATTTCCCATTGTCTTCATAACTTCTTCCTTTTTTATTGATTCCTCCCTAGTTACTTTTGTTATGTTTTGTTTTCATTAATCTCTCAGTTTATCACCCCGTCCTCCTCCCCCTTTGCTCTATTCACCATCCTCATCTCCTTCCCTCACTTCACCACCTCCTCCCTCCCCTTCTTTCCATCTAAAAAAGTAAATGTATATCCTGAGCCTCTTCTCCCACAAGGCCTCCAGCGACCGCCTAACCTCCCGAGACTCCTAAATCTTCTGGAGCTCTTTATAAAACCTCTCAGCCAACCCGCCTTCCACCCACCTCCCACCACCACCACGCCCTCCACCCCCACTACACCCTCCACCTTTCATCCCACCCACACTGCTGGTAAAATAAACGATAAGAGCAAGTCCCTTATACCCCCTTCAAGGTGTAGGGTTCCGAGGCTAGGCTGTCGCAGTCCTGTACATTTAAGAGTAGGTGATTAGTGGACTTCCTTGGATGTCATTACACGGTCAAACTTATAAATAAATAAATAAATAAATGAATAATAACTCCAGTCACGATTCGGGATGGAACCTATGCAAGGGCGTCACTCCGATTGGCCGTTCTAACCACTGAACACCATATACTGAACTCCAGACGATTTCACAAAACATTCATTAGGGTTTACTTTAAGGTTAATATATATAGATTAAAAAAAAGGTTGAGGCTTGTTCTGTGGAAGTTATACTGAGTAGCGGCTTAAAAAATTATAGAATTTTGAGTTTCTATTTTCGTTTGTTTTCCTGTCACCTTCGTTATTGAAAACATTAATGTGTGTGTGTGTGTGTGTGTGTGTGTGTGTGTGTGTGTGTGTGTGTGTGTGTGTTCGAGTTCTTTTGGTTCGTTTTAATCTGACGGAATTGAGCCACTCCTACGATTTGAATACGAAGTCAGGGTTACATGAAATGCGATGATCCTTAGTTATGAGATAGTTATGAATCTTCTTAGTTACTTGTGAAATCGACCCCCCAGTCTTGAGTACACTTGGCGTTGTAAGAGTTATAAGGGAAGTGCTAGAATAAAGAGGGAAATAGTCTCTCTCTCTCTCTCTCAGTTTATATCTGTATGTATCTGTCTGTCTTCCTACGTGTCTCTAGACAGTAATATCTACAAGGGAAGATCATACTGTTTTATTTAGTAGCGTACTTCGTGTTTGCTTGCCATATCATTCCCTATAAAAAAAATAAGATCACTTTTTTTTTCTTATTACCTTCTTTGTCATGAAGATTTTCCAAATCCACCATCGCCACTTTTCATCAGGTTTCTGACACATCTCTAACAAAGGCTGTTGGATGAGGGAAGAGCACTGCTGTTGTGCTTTTTTATTGATTCCGTAATTTGAGAATAAAAATACAGAGAGAGAGAGAGAGAGAGAGAGAGAGAGAGAGAGAGAGAGAGAGACCAGGTAAAGGAAATAGGAGAAAGGTTTATAACAGAGAAAGGTGAGAGGATTGTAAAACGAGAGAGATTCAACCTGCTTTCTCCACTACTCTTACCATTCTACCTCTTCCTCTACTCCATCCTCTCCAGTTCCCTATCTTCCCCTTCCCCTCCCTCTGTAGAGGTTAAACGTCTCTCATAAAGTGCGTGTGGGTGCGTACAAAAAGTATTGGCTGCCAAGGACAGTCGTGATGCTTCCTCTCCACCCCACCCACACTGTGTCATCCTCACCCTGCCTCACCCACCCATACTCTGCCTAACCCACCCTCTCCCTTACCTTTTCCCATCCTTACCTTATTACCTCACCGTCTAACTCTGTCTCACAGTCTGGCCCCGTCTCATCTCGTCTGCTTTTCTTCCTCACCCGTGGGATCAAAGTCTATCCATATTTTTATTGTCCTTGAACTCGTTTCTTTCATAATCTGCTTTTTTCTTTTTTCAGTCCATAATACAACGCACGTATTAAGTTTAGATTCTGGCCATTTACCTTTTTTTTTTTTTTTTTCCCCTGTACATCCTCCTCCACCTTCCCCTCTTCCTCCATCACCTAAATCCCTGGTGTAGCTGTCACAAGTAAGACAAAAGAGGTGGACATCACACAGCTTCCTCACACTCCATCTCTTTCCAGTCTTAACTTCCTCCTGCTCTTGGTCTCCCTGGCTATTCTGTCTCATTCCGTCTCTCTCTGTCAGCTTGGTTTAATTTCCTTAACAGCTCCAGCGATTTTATTTATGACACTTTCTTTGTTCTGTCTTCCTCATTGTTATCTTTTTTGTTCATTCTCCTTTCTCACTTTTCTCCCTCTGACATTTTCTTCTCTGTCAGTTTTCTTCACTCACTCTCTCCTGCATTTTTATATCTAGCTAGAGAGAGAGAGAGAGAGAGAGAGAGAGAGAGATAGCGGCTTTAGGGAGCTGTAACGACTAAAAGCAAGAGATGGAAAGTAATGGTAATAAGTAAAGGAGAAAGAGATCGAAATTAGTGAAGAAAAATAGGTTATAGAAATTAAAATGGTAAATCATCTCACCTCCTCTGTGCCACTCCTCGCCCCTCTCCCATCCTCTCCTCATCTCTTTCCGTTTCCCAGGGTCGATTCGCACCCCTTTCCCCTCTTCCTCAGTCTCTCACTTCCTCTCCTCACACCAATCCTGATCCTGCCCTCTCACTTCCCACCTGATTCCCTCATAAATTGCAAACTTAGTCAAGACAAATGCCGGTAGCTGTGTGGCTGACTGAGAGTGGGGCGGTGTTACGGCTTACAGGACATGGAAGGATGAAGTGGAGTTAGATTGAAGTGGAGTTAGATAGGAAGAAGACCTGCAGTGGACGGAAGGATAGTAAGGAATGATGTGAGAGGGTGTGTGGTGTCACCTGTAGCGTGCAGGAGCTCTATAGGGCCTTAAGGTACAAACTGTCTAGTCTATGTTCAGAGTTGGGGGGGGGGGGAAAGGAAGGTCGAGAACGAGATGAAAAGATAAAGTGAAACAAGGAATATAAAGGAGTACAAAAGTAGTACAAAGGAAAGTAAACAGCAACAGACCTTATGGTCCTTTCGAGGCTGTTTGTTACAGAGTAGACTATGACTACGAGATCTAACTCTACATGCTGAAGGATAAGGATAGTAAAGCAAGAAGGCTCCCCCCAGGAACGACATGGTTGGATGGTGAGGAGATGAAGGGAAAGACAAAGAACGAGACAAAGTCACAGTAGAAGAGTACATTTGGGAACACAACTCGGATCGGCACAATGGTGGGAATGGAGATGTGTGGTGATAGAGGAGTTTGGGGGGGAATTTTATTATTTGTGACCAGTGTGAATGAACTCCAGGATTAGGAAACGTATAGGATTATTGGTAGGGTTCTCCTTCAGCTGAATGAATTATTTGCCGTTAGCCAGAATGTAATGCATAAAATGTGTCAGCAAAATCCAACGAGTTAAACCGTTTTTTTATCGTCTGCTATTTTGTTCTCTTTTGCAAAACATATTTCATTTTCTTTTCCCACTGTTATTCACACTTTCACCTAAATATCGCGCCGTCCCTTTTAACCCATTCACTGCGTGGGGGATTTCCTTACTTTAGATAAGTGATATGGCGGCAGTCACAACTAAACAATAAACTGGGTCCGTACCAGTGACCTGGATAAAAGGCTAAGATTGACATTTAAATAACCTCGCTTTTCCTTTCAGCCAAGTAAACCCCATTATCCAATATTGGTGACCCCGTTCCTCCTCCTCCCCCCCTTCCCTCTTTCAGGAGCCGTCAGCTGTGTGGACACTATATTAGACTTTACTGGACTCCCCCTCCCTCTCTCCCTTACCTTTCCCCTCCTTCACCCTCCCCAACCCCATCCTTATCCCCTCCCCTATCGTGCTTTCACTTCCCCGCCTTCGCTTTTCCTCCATCTCTTCTCTCTTTTCCTCCCTTCTCACTTTTTCCTCCTTGCCTTCTCTTCCCTGCTATTCTTTTTTGTTATTACCAAAGCTTTACTCCTCCGAAACATCTCACTGTTTATGCAGATATCCATCATATCAGTAATATAAACGCAAGTATGGTAAATAGGTTTGATAATATAGTTTGTTGCTACCGGTATTCTAAAATCCTTTCGTTGCTGCAGGCAGCATTATATATATATATATATATATATATATATATATATATATATATATATATATATATATATATATATATATATATATATATATATTTATATATATTTTTAACCACAATTGCCCATAAATCAGGCTGTGAAGCAGCCGCCGTGGCCTGCCCCCAGGTGAACTAGACCACACAGGCCCCAGCGCCACAAGGAAGTAATAAGATGGCGGCAGGGACTTAATCAGTTTCTGCCACCAGCATCATATATCACTGATGTAGGTAACTTTATACACCCACCCGGCCTGATGGTGTGTCTTACCTTCACTGCCTCTCCTCTCCCTCTGTCACTTCCTCTTCCATTATACGCATTCGGCTCCGAGCACAGGCTACCCCACGCCTCTCGTATTTCCATTACCATCCTACACTCCATATTCTTTCTCTTCCGCCCTTTATCATCCATTCCCTCCATTCCTAGATTCCATTACCATCCTTCACGCATATTCCTTCTTTCCCTCCCTCCGCTCACCCTTCCTTTACATTCCTGCCTTTTACTCTGTTCTCTCTCATTTCCCTCCTTCCTCACACCACTTTCACAACAGCACCACTCTTTTGTTACCCCACCTTCACACAGCTCAGTTCCATTTTCACTTTCATTCCATTCTCGATATCACTCATATTCCCCGTTATTATCGTCGTAAAAGTTTCTCAGTTATTTTCTTCAGTTATTACCGTAGACTTATGTTAGTTTTTATTTATTTATTTATTTTATTTTATTTTTTTTTAGGGGGGGGATTATAGTGCATTAAGTTCAGAGTTAGGTTCTCATCACTGAATTGATTGCCCCATTTCATTCCTCATTGCCTTCACTGCCTGCCTTTCCACATTGCAACTTAGTCATCCACCGATCCACACTGCTGTATATCCATCTGTCCACGCTGCTCTCCACTTTAACCCTCATCCACCGCGAGAGTAAAAATGATACAGATTAAGACAGGTTGTGCTGTTGGTTTGCCGCGTGTTGAGTAATTTCACCTCCTTTACCATCTGTCATAAGGTCGATAATCAATGCACCAGTTGTCTACGTGAGAGAGAGAGACTGAGTAGTTTTGACCAGGGTTGGGAGGCGTTGTAGATTATAGCCGGGGAGGAAGGTATAAATGTCAGTGCTGGTGATGGATGTGTGTGTGTGTGTGTGTGTGTGTGTGTGTGTGTGTGTGGATTTATATTGACAAGCTGTATGTTTTAGGAAGTACGGTAAGCTTCTTCTTTTTTTTTTCGTTTTGGCAACTACCAGACGATATTTTTCAGCTCAGTGTGGAAGTTTCAGTGAAGGAGTCAGAACCTCCCTCCATTAACCTCATCAGTACAGTTACTTTTTATATTAATAATAATAATAATAATAATAATAATTATTATTATTATTATTATTATTATTATTATTTTGCCACTGGTTAGTTATATTCAGGTCGCAATAAGCCTCTTGCAACGCAGGATTGTCAGTGTGTTGGATGTGGGTGTTTGTTGCGTGTGGTGAGACTGTGTACCGGTACAATGATTTGTGTGTGTGTGTTTATTGTGAGTGGTAGTCAGTGTGTGTTTTTCTGGCTAAGGATAGTGCTGTGTTTACTGTTTTAGGTAAGAGTGGTAGTCAGTGTGTTTATCTGTCCATGGATAGTGTTTGTTGTGTTTACTGTTTTAGGTGAGAGTGGTATTCATTGTGTTGGGAGAGCTATTCTCGGTCTACATCAGCGTTTCTTAACCTTTTCCGACCTCAGCACCCCCCTTGTAATAAGGTCTCAGTCCAGCACCCCTCTACATCTGGTTACTGGGACTGCAGTTGCTACACTACTGCAGGGTTACAGTAAAGTGAAGTACTGCCTGACAGTTTATTTTATACTGTCTCCAAAAAAAAAAAAAATCACGGATGCCAATACTAAGCAAGTTCAGTAAGAAAAAATATAATGCAGCATTTTCCAGCACCCCCTAAAATTGATTTCAGCACCCCAGGTCAAGAAACGCTGGTCTACTGTACATCATACTGAATGCTTACCAAATACACGCCGGCTTAGGAGATTAACAGCAATACACCTTCAACTCATGTTGGAGATAATTGAGAAGGGAAGATACCCCATTAGCTGTCTCTTCCTCTCTTCAGTACCGCGGCGAGCTATGAGCTTGCATGCAAACAAACATTGGGTTGTGATGTCGTTACACAGTTACCGCAGAACAGGAAGAGAGTTCCCGGACACTCTGCTTCCACCTTTGATTTAGTTTATGAAATATGTTGTCATGGTGTCATTATGTCTGTGCTTACATGTTCAAATAAATGATGATGTTTTGTTGTATTTCTCTTTATGTTTGCGTTCGGATTAGTTGACTCTGTAATCGCTCATGGTTACAGTGCGCGCGCGTGCGTGCGTGCGTGCGTGTGTGTGTGTGTGTGTGTGTGTGTGTGTGTGTGTGTGTGTGTGTGTGTGTGTGTGTGTGTTTGTCTCAGCGTGCGTGCGCACCTACAAGACAGTTTATGGTCCCAGCGAAGTGATTAGGGCTTGATACAAATGCGACAAATTAAGATATTACGTAATCACAAAATTATAAAAAAAAAAAAGATAATACAACAAAGAGAGAGAGAGAGAGAGAGAGAGAGAAGTAACCAGTGAATCCCAAGAGTGTAAGCACAATTTTCCGAGACTCCAACCCCGAGATTATCATAATGAGAGGCTAAAGTGGAGGAGGGAGAGAGAAGAGAGGGTTAGTAGGGGAGGTGAAAAGGTAGGGTGGTGGGGAAGACTAAGAAGTTGAGGAGAGGAGGAAGTTTGGGGAAAGGGAAGAGATGGGGAAGGAAGGGGGAGGAAGGTAAGGGGAGGCAGGGTAGATGAGAAGAGAGGGAAGTTTGGAAAAAGGGAGAGATGAGGAAGGGAGGGGAGGGAAGTAAGGGAAGGCAGCAAGGATGAGAAGAGGGAGTAGGTTGAGTAAAGTTAAGAGACAGGGGTGAGATAGACGTGAAGGCGATGGTACAATATTGTGAATAGTGTGATGGTGTTGCAAACTGGTGCGGGTTGCAAGGAGGAGGGTATCAGGCAGTGACATGGATAATAATCATGCCAGGTTTATCTTGCAGGAGGATGGGTTGGAGTAGCAGCAACCTACCACACTTGTAGTAGTAGTAGTGGTAGTTGTTGTTGTTGTTGTTATCCCTATAATAGTTGCACCCCGATGGGTTGCAGGCTGAAGTTTCTCTTTTTCAGTCCACCAACCTTTTTTCAGACGATAAAGATGGAGATAAGAGACATTTGTATAAGCTGGCAGTAGAATCACCCTGTTATATTGGTGCCACCGCGTGAAAGAGTTCCTCTCCAGGAAATATTGTAGGAATAGAAGAGAAATGACCATGGAGAGGAAGGCAGGAGGAGAGGCAGAGTAAATAGTGAGAAGTGGGCAAGTGGAGGGCGGGGGTCAAGAGGAATTAAGTGGTGGCATTCAGGGTAAAAAAGAAAAAAAGAAAATGACGTTGATTCATGAGCACACACACACACACACACACACACACACACACACACACACACACACACACACACACACACACACACACACACACACACACACACACACACACACACACACACACACACACACACACACACACACACACACACACACACACACACACACACACACACACACACACATTTGGTTGCCGTAATGCACAGGTAGTAGGAGCGGGTGGGAGTTCGTGAAAATTTAGATGTGTTAGATAACGCATTATATTAATTGTGTGTGTGTGTGTGTGTGTGTGTGTGTGTGTGTGTGTGTGTGTGTGTGTGTGTGTGTGTGTGTGTGTGTGTGTGTGTAATTGCATAGTTGATCACTAAACTGCCTATATAATCATCAGAATATGAACATCTCAAGTGGCCTGTTATATTCAGGATAATGAGGGAACAAAACGACCCACTGGACAGGTAAGGCCACTTCAGGTCCACTCATGCCACCCACATCCCTCCTGATCCAGTCGTATTAATTCAGGAGTATTCAGGCAGTTACATCCATCACTGTAGCTCATTTCAGTCATGTTCACTTCCAGTACTACCAGTGCAGAGTCATTTCTATCATCTCAGACCCAGTCATTTCAGTCTGAATTAATGGAAGTGTTGGGTAGAGTAGATTGGGCTTAATGGTGGTGGTTGTAGAGCAGTTCAGGATGAGCATACCTTGTGAAATTTATCGTTTTATGAGGGATGACCTTTATGGTAAAAGATAATTTTCTTAATTATATGAGGCAGAAAAAATTCATGTGTGGGCAGAGAGGAAGTGTGTGGGACGGGTTTGGATTGTGGTGGTTGGTGAGGCTAGATAAGGATAGTTGACCTGGTGAAGATGGATGGTGTAGGTGTGACTGTTTGGACGTAGTGAAGATTTAAGTCAAAGTTTTTTCCTGTAACAACTGTAGCTGCGAGACAGTAAGCTCGCGACTCTCCCATTTGCCTGGCGTCTTTATAAATATACAAGTAAAACACACATTGTCCTGAGACCGTAGCAATAACCCAGGACAATAAAGGAGGCAGAGGCAGTGTAGACAGAACACAGGACACGGCCAGGACACCAGCATGTCAGGGAGGCAGGAAAGAAGGGAGACAGGGAAAAGTTAAGAGCGGAAGAAGGGAGGGAAATGGAGGGGAATGAGAGAGCGTGTTGTGCATGAACGGTGGTGGGGGAGCAGAGGGTGAGGGGGAAGAAGTGTTAGTGGAACTGAAAGAGTGGGTTTGTTTTAGAGGCTGATTTTGTGAGCTGAACAGACCGGTAAGTATGTAAAATAGTCACGTTTTGCATTAAGTAGGGATTAACGATGGGTTAAACTGACTTCCTTTATATTGCCTGACTCCATATCCTGTAATAGGTGGTTTCAGCAAAAGGATCTTCAGGCATTTTCCGTCCCTATTTAGCAATGACCCCTTCTTCCACAACACACTATCGTTTCACACACCTTACACTGTTCTGTCCTACTGTATATCTTCACCATGGTCTTGGTCTTCGTCTCCTTCTCTTTCCACGCAAATAATACTGTAATACCGGTATACATATAATAGGATGAAAGTATAATACCTGGACATTATTATGTGATAACGTTAAGGTAGATGAAATAGGTCACTGTAAATCTGGCAGTGTACAGAGAAGGATTAGAGATTAAGTACGGAATGGAAAGGAAGGAAAAAATTGGGAGATAACGTGGGAAGGAAGGGGTAAAGGAAGAGATACAGAGAAGAGGGGAGGGAAAGGAGAGGAAGGGTTGGGGTAAAGGAGGAAGAACTAGGAGGAAGGAGTGAAGGCAAGAGGGTAATGGGGGAGGGAGGGAGGGATAGGCTGTTATCGCGTGCACCACCACCACTAAAGACTTGATAGGTTATTGATTCAATTTTTTAAAGCCTAATATTCGTGATGACACCAATTTTCTCCTTCCTTGGCGCATGCCAGTGTTGTTCGAAGGTCTCAGCGGTTTTAAAAGTTGGTGTGAGCAGATGGAGAGAACACTTTAAGGAATTGTTGAACGTAGAGGATGGAAGTAATGCGAGTATAAGTGGCTGGGGAATGGCTGGGAGAAGGAGGGAGGTGAGAAGACAGGAAGAAATCAGTAGGATAGAAGTTGTGGAAGCAATGAAGAAAGTTAAATCGGGGAAAGCCCCAGGAATTGATGGAGTGTGTGGTGAAATGCTGAAGCATGGGGGAGAGATAGTAGTAGATTGGATGTGGAAGATGTGCAGATTGGCCTGGGAGGAAGGTAGAGTCGCGGAGGATTGGAAGTCAGGTATAATTATTCCCTTGTACAAAGGAAAAGGGGAAAAAGAAGTGTGTGGTAATCATAGGGGCATTTGTCTTCTTAGTATAATAGGAAAAGTGTATGGTAGGATACTTATAGACAGAGTTAGAGAAAGAACAGAGAAATTAGTTGGAGAAGAACAGGGAGGCTTTAGGAAGGGAAGAGGTTGTGTAGATCAGATATTCATTCTTAGATCTTTAGTGGAAAAGTTTCTAGAGAAGGGAAAGAAGTTGTATGCGGCTTTCATGGATTTGGAGAAAGCATATGACAGGGTGGATATACAAGGATTGTGGAAAGTGTTAAGAATATATGGAGTAGATGGGAAGTTGTTGAATGCTGTGAAGAGTATGTACGATGGTGCGAAGGCTGCAGTGCGTGTGGATGGTGAACTAAGTGAATTTTTCTCTTTGAAAGTTGGGTTGAAACAGGGATGTGTCATGTCTCCATGGTTGTTCAATCTGTACATGGATGGGGTATTAAAAGAGGTACAAGGTAGGGTAGTGGATGTTGGAGTGGCCCTGGTGAGAGAGGATAGTGTTTGGAAACTCCCTGTACTGTTGTTTGCAGATGATACTGTGTTGTTGAGTGAAGACGAAGGGGAGCTGCAAGGCTTGGTGGATGAGTTTGAGAGAGTGTGTAAGAAACGGAACCTAAAGGTGAATGTAGGGAAGAGTAAAGTGATGGTCTTTGAGAGAGGTGAAGTTAGTGAATGTACAGCGAGGTTGGATGGTGAGGAATTGGAAAATGTGAGTACGTTTAAATATTTGGGTAGTGTGATGAGTAAGGATGGAGGTTTGGAGGGTGAAGTGCTTGAAAGGGTACAGCAGGGAAGAAAGGTTGCTGGTTCTTTGAAAGCAGTGATAAGAAAACAGGGAAGTGAGCATGGAAGTGAAAAAGTTACTACATGACAGTATTGTGATACCAACTCTAACGTACGGAAGTGAAGCTTGGACATTGTTGGAAGGACACAAGTCAAGAGTGAGAGCAGTGGAAATGAGTTATTTAAGAGGAGCCTGTGGAGTCACGTGGAGAGACAGGCTGACGAATGAGGATATAAAGGAGCGTTGTGGTGTTGATGTGGATGTGATCGGAAGCGTTATAGGAA
>NC_136995.1:17804783-17859783 GCF_032717465.1 Coenobita brevimanus
ATCTTAATTCACTGACATTCCCTGCATTTCCAGCCTTCTTCCTCCTCCTAGGTCATTTTGTCTCCCTACTCTTCCTTCCACAACCCTCAAACTGCCTCTGCCATCTCACAGTCTTTTATTTCCACCTCATACTCTACCCCCTCCTCCCAGCTGCGTTTCCTGTCTCTCCACTTTTGCTCCCCCGCCTCTCTGCTCCTCCGCTAAGATAGATTCCAAGAAAAGTAAAGAAGGTACCGGTAATACATGCTTGTGAAAAATTCCGATTCTTTGTATACAGTATGTGTATTGCGAGACGCCTTGTCATAAAATTAATCCACGGTGACCTCAGTATAATACCCTAAGCCTGTCCAGTTCCTCTCACCACTCATCACAGCACTCCCGCCACTCCAAGCCATCGTCACTCATAAATGCCTCCATGCTGTCCCTTTCTTGTGTGTCTTATGAGGGGTATACAAGGACGGCCCAGTATTACCGCCACATACTCTGAGATGGTATGCTAGAAACTCGGTCAGGGTGGGTATTAAAATTGGTAAAATTGTTGGAGATTTTTTTTTTTTTTTAATGTTGTTCTTCTGTCGATTCATTCAGACGAGCTACACAGACTGCGGTACACACAAGGACAGCCACTACACCACCACCACTAGAACGTACACACCTCTTTCTGATTCATGTTTGGCCACAGACTGATAGACTGACAGGTAGAGAGATACACTATTGTGCAACAGTCCTGAGATATAGAAAGTTCTCTCATGTTATTAAATCATTACCTCCTTCCTGTCTGGTGCACCCATATAATAATACACGACTCTGCCTTATAATTTACTCATATTTAAGAGTATTATTGCCACTAATTCTACGGAACACATCAACTTTTTAGTAACACTGGGTTTTTACTCCTATTTCTTACCCTCACTGGTAGTTATATCCCTTCAGCCATCCCGGTCTAGTATTAGTGAGGGTATTGGCGAAGTTAGGACCGTATATGTAATCTTTGGCAATTATTCCTGACAAACCTTTTTTTTTTTTTTTTTTTTATTGTTTTTAGTCAATAATGCGTATTTTTTGCTTCATGATATTTTTTTTTCTGGCATAAGGAATCTTTTATTTTCCGGCCGGCGTAGTAATCCTCGGCTGCCTTCTTAAATCAATGGGTTCACCTTTTCCGAGAGGCCAGGTATTAAATGGCTACCTGGACGTGTCTCATTACCTGTATTTTGAGGTCTATTGCTACTCATATTTACCTCGATTATACCTTAAGTGTTGGGGAATCTCTCTCTCTCTCTCCTGCCTATCTGTGTCAGTCTCTACTTCTATCTCTGTCTGTTTGTCTACCTACCTATCATCTGTCCGTCTGTCTGTCAGTCTCACTATCTGTCTTTATCTATCTGTGTGCCTATCTATCTAGTCATCTATATCACAGGATGACAGCTAATATGAGTAATAATCTCTCTCCCTGTAATTTCTGTTTTCTTCACTCTTAGTTTTTACGATTTACAACATTACTTCCTCCTCTGTTCCCATTCTCTTACCCAATTTCATCATTTCCTTCGTCGTCATTTCCCTCTCTTCCTCATCATTTCATCAGCTGTCCTTTTCCCTCCACCCTCATGGTCTGCTCCTCCACATCATTACACACGTTCATTTATCATTAACCATTCCCCTCTTCCTCCTTCACCCTCTTATCCTTTGTCTTATCGTCTTTTATCTGTTCCACTCTCTCCGCTTCCTCCCACCCCCTTGTTCTTACACTGTCCATTATTCTCTGTTTTTCCCTGCTCCTTTTATTTTTACTGAGTGCATTTCTCTTGTTATCTGAATATGCTGTTAAGTGCTTTGTCCTGGTGTGTGTGTGTGTGTGTGTGTGTGTGTGTGTGTGTGTGTGTGTGTGTGTGTGTGTGTGTTGCGGAGAGGATGAACATAGTCCGTCCGTCTCTCTCCTTCTCCCTGTTACCTCTCTTTCTCTTTCATCAGCTCTTCTCTCATTCTCAGTACTTCCTCTCTCCTGTATCACTTTCCTTCCTCCATTTTTTTCTTCAGTTTTTCCCCTTATTCCTGTTCTTCGATCTTACTTGAGAAGAATGCCTTTGATTTTGATAGTTTTAGGGTAGTTTCTGTCTTTTAGAAGTATTTATGGATTAATAATGGGAATAATTAAAAGGACTTGAAGAAAGGCATATTTAAGCCGTTCTCTAAAAGTGCGATTGCTTAATTCGAGTGAAGGTGATGCTCTCTTATTTCGAGAATCTGTGTATAATGTGTCCGCTGTGTCTTTGGTCCATTGTAACCCACATCTTCATTTGACCACATCTTGGTAATCTCCAGTCTCATATACAGCAGTTATCAGTGCAACACTCTGCTATACAGTACGGTACTCTGTCAGAATCCACCACAACTTACCTCACCCCTCAGCAACTTACCGTACATATTTTGCCAGAATGGTCAATAAACATACCAATACCTGTGATTATTCCACACAGTGCGCTGCTTATCTCACTGACGTTTGCCCAATGTCCACGAACAGTGCAGTAAACCATAACACTAAACAGCATACATCAAGGTTGTCCTTCAGCATCACATGCTGCTGCACACAGTAAACCTTGCCTTACACCTCAGTACACACCAGTGTGGTTAGGCAGGGTGGTACAGCCTTACACATCATATAGCCAGAACCACCACCACAACGAGTACTGCCCACCACCAGTAACCCGTGTGAATCACTGTGTATGGTTATATCTGCCAGCATCTGGCGGGCGGTAACACCAGTAACTATCCCAGTCACACCCATAATTAAGGCCGCTCTGATCCGTGGCCACCAGAACCAAACTGGACAGTGATGATGGGGGATGAACATTTTGGGGTGTGTTTTCTGTGTCACTCGTTTCTAGATCTCGCACTAGCGTTAAAATTTCGTTGTGATTAAATAGATAAGGGAGGATATTGCTTGCTGCATTTCGATCATGTTGTTATTTGTTGTATTGATAATCTCACCAACAATTTTATACTTTCAGAACCATCCTCACATTGATTCGGTGCATTGGAAAGTGATAGAAGGTGAAAGACACGCAAATGACAAATTAGTGGTGTAGTGTTGTAGCCTGTATTGTTACGAGCGTAGTATTTTTTTTAATAACATTCGTAAGTGCTGCAAAAAATGTTTACCAATAACATTACTGGGAGACGATGATGTCACACCAACACTTACTGACGCTTTTTTTTTTCTTTATTTCTTACCTTTATTTTCTCTGCTAAAGCAGGGGGTTATGAAACGAATATTACCCGCTTCCTTTCGCCATGTCATTAATATTTGTCGATAATTTTTCTTATACAGATGGTGACAGACGAGCAGTAAAAACCAGTTTGATGTGCCACAGTGTTTCAGTATTATTTACTTATTTGTTTATTTATTTTCACATTGAAGCACTTGTTTTGGAAATTGAGCATCACAGCCATTAACACCGTAAGAGAGGTTTTCACAAAGTTGAATGAAATAATTGGCGGTAGCAAAAACGAAAGCCATTGTACTGAAGCGATTAAAGGAAACTGATTTTAACTTAGTGGAAGGAGTCTTGTTGAAACCTAAAGAAGATCGTCAAGGAGCAGACAGTGGGGATAAAAATGACGGTAGCAACATGAAGTATAATCGATATAACACCCCACTAGAACCTCACCTGGTCTGCAGTATCTCATGTGTCGTGGGGACGGCTCAGTGTGCTGGTGTGGGCGTGGGTGTGGCAGTGGGAGTAGGAAATTAATAAATGACGCAGGGTTAGACGTTGATTTCGCTGACAGAGCCGTCCACCCAACACACGAGATATTGCCCGGAGGAGTGGAGTAGGGGCGTTAAATATATATATGGCCTAGTGTGTGTGTGTGTGTGTGTGTGTGTGTGTGTGTGTGTAAAACGTCATCGTAGTGAAGAACATCGTCTGAGTTAAATGGAACCCTATGATGGTAGCAAAAATATAATATAGACGATATGTAGTGGTTAGGATTGGATTATTTTGTAATAGTCATCACACACACACACACACACACACACACACACACACACACACACACACACACACACACACACACACACACACACACACACACACACACACACACACACACACACACAGCCCGCGACTCTGTGGGGTGGCGGTGCTAACTAACTTTACACGCTGGGGTAAAAAAAGCAGAGTTTGGTAAGTTTACCAATCACGACGCTCCCTCACACCAGCAAGGAAGGAGTGGAGGGAAGGATTGGAGGGAAGGGAGGAGGATTTATAGGAGAGGGAAATGAAGAAGGGAGGAAAAAGAAGAGAGAGAATGGAGATGTCATGAAAGACTGAAATGGACTGGAGAAGGATAATAAAAAAATAAGTAATGGAAAAAAAGGGAGAAAGAATAATGGAATTTGTTGGATGAGGTGGAAGTTAATAAAGGGAGGGAAAATTGAGGATAGAAATACAATAAGGAAGAAGAGAAATGAATGAAGAAAGAATAAGAGAGTAATGAAGGTAAGGAACGGAAGATGATAAGAAAATAGGGAAGGAATGGTGAAAGATGGAGGGATTCAAGGGATGGTTAGGGATGGGAGTGGGATGGGGAGGGAAGGAAAGATAACTCAAGAGAATAAAGAAAGGAGGAAGACACTCAGATTCTTCATTTCCTAACCACTCAGCCTCACTCTGAATACACACACACACACACACACACACACACACACACACACACAAGAAAAAAACACGTAGGAAAAATCTAAAAATGACCACACAAAATAAAAGCACAGAATCCATACAAGACTAATATTGAAGCCGAGATTGTGGGCCTGGGATGGTAATGAAGGGAGACAAGTGGTAATTACTGGAGGGGAAAATGATGGGGCTTGGACACATTAATGAGGTGAAATTATGGGTGAAAGGCCAGTGTCAGGTGAAGTTAGAGCAGGCTGAGTGAGTGACATTAACAGACAAACAGTACTTATAACTCCCAAGAATTTTACACTACCACCGGATTTTTCTTTTGTAAGCTTAGGGATACTTTTTACGGTGACGTGTGTTAAGGCCGGTTCACACGAGCAAAATCGCGGCAGTTTTTTGCCGGAATTTGCTTCCCGGTAGAAATTCCGGCAACTTTTTTCGCCGGTATGGAGAGACCGACATGTCGGTCTTTTTTTGCCGGAATCGGGAGAAAGTTGCCGGGCCGATTAAAATGGAAGCACCGAACAAGACAAAGCTCTGGGAACGAAGACGAATTCGACATCTTTGTGTGTTTACAGTACCACCATTTCGACTTCATCACGCGTGGCCAACACAAGTTTATCCATCATGCCTGCCGTTCTCCAGCAATCACAGTTTCCCTCATCTGCATATTTTGTTTTTCAATGAAGGGTGTCACAAGCCCCAGCAAGTGGTGGTACTGGGTCTTGTTAAGACGGATCCACTCATTTAAAGTTTGGGGATCCTCCAAGCTGAGCTCCCTCACCAGCCTGTAATACACACTCTCTTCTTTTCTCCTAGACAGCCACGGACGAGTCCAGATGCGTGACGGCTCATCTTGAAGTAGAGAAAGTGCAAGTGCAAGGGCTGCACACCTGGTACGAGTACGGCGGTCCATCTTTGTTTGTAAACACTGTTGCCGCGTTCCTGCCACTCAGTCCCCGTACGTGTGAACACCTTTCCGGGAAAAATGCCGAAAATCGGCATTTTCCCCCCGCAAATCGGCGAAGAAAACGGTCGCGATTCAGCTCGTGTGAACCGGCCTTTAGGGAGACAGATTCAGGTGACGTAATTTGTACTTTGCGTGAGGTAGCTGTGGGAAGGAAGGCAATGTTTATGTAAGGATTTTGTTATATCCAGGAGCCACGGTGCCCCGATGGTGTTGCGTTTGTCTTGCTATCTGCCTGTGTTCAGAGACTAGGGTTCGAACTCAAAGTACGTGGTGACATTTCGAGTGGATGTTGGTAGTGTGTTCTCTCAAATGCTTGCATGTGTTCGCACGTTGCTGGGTCATACAGAAGCTGTATCACACACACACACACACACACACACACACACACACACACACACACACACACACACACACACACACACACACACACACACACACACACACACACACACACACAAGAAAAGTACGGGAATCTTAATCACAGTCACCAGTATATAAGGACATGATGTGTAGGAAAAGCAGTGAAAGAAATTGTATACCCGAGGGAAAAAGGTAAGGGCAAGATAATGAGGGGGTAGGGGAGGTGGAGGGAGGGGGAAGAGGGGGTAGGGGAGATGGAGGGAGGGGGGGAAGAGTGGGGAGGGAAGATTAAGGAAGGGGAAGAGGAGGAGAGGAGTGAGAGGAGAAGATTAAGGAAAGGAGGAGGAGGGGCTACAGGAGACCGGCTGAACTTTTGAACTGTCTGAGAATCTTGCTTGGAAGAAGGCGAGGAGAGAGGTGGAGGAGGAATGGAAGAACAGAGAGAGAGAGAGAGAGAGAGAGAGAGAGAGAGAGAGAGAGGGGGGGGGGGAATGAGAGTGCAGAGAAGAGAAATTATCATGGAACAGAGATGAGGAAGGTGACAGTGAGTATGATGTTAAGGACGGAGAAGGAATAGAAGAAAGGTTGTAAGGGACGAAAAAATAAACAAGCCATCAGCGAAGACATATCCCCACCATGTGTAAAAATATGGATGGCAGTCCACCCAGTAGTTTCTGAGGTACAAACTTAACCATGTTTTTATCAATTATGGGGTTGTCTTAGGCAGTACTGGCTACTTTCGCAGTGTTAAGATATGCGCATCAACCTGATATCAAGACCTAAAACCAAACCAAATTTCAGAAAATTCCACGGGTAAATTATCAAGATTCCAAAAAAGCTTGTTTTTCCCTTATATGAACATAGCACAAAAAGTAGTCACTACATCAGTTTTATATATATGGACATCAACTAGGACATAGACACTATCTCTGTGTAAGATATGACTACTGTCCAGATGGTAGTTTCTGAGATAACACGCCGGGTGGACAGGCAGACAAACGGACGGGACTGATTCCTGTTTCCCCAACATATGTAATAATGGTGGGGATATTAATGAAGGGGCCAAGGAAAGAAAAGATAGGTTAATTCCTTTATTATGATTATACCTGCATCTCTCTCTCTCTCTCTCTCTCTCTCTCTCTCTCTCTCTCTCTCTCACACACACACACACACACACACACACACACACACACACACACACACACACACACACACACACACACACACACACACACACACACACACACACACACACACACACACACACACACACACACACACACACACACACACACACACACACACCAGTTTTCCACTTCCATTTCCCTGTCTTATCAGTTTATCAAGTTTGAGACCTCGAAAGACCATCAAAGGGAAGAAGATAAAAACAACTCGCATCTTTTTGATAACTTTTTATGTTTATCTTATCGTCTGCTTCTCTCTTATCATACATACCAGTTTCCATTCTCCATACCTTTCACTCTTTGCTTCCTTCCTGTTTTAATTTATCCAGTAATTTTTGTGATTATCGTTATCAAATCTTTATTCCCTTAAATTTCCTTTATCGTCTTAACTATGTGTCCGTTCCCATTATCTTTCGTTTTTCAGTCATCTTCAGTCTAGCCTTCTCTTCCTCTTTTCTCTCATTTTTCTCTCATCTTGCCTCTATTGTCTCCTCTTTCGTCAACTTCCCCCTTCCTCTCTCCAGCTCACATAGCTTCTTCCACATTCTTCTCTTCCTGCCGTCCAGTCTTAGCTAAACTCCTCTCAACTTTCTTCAGATTTCCCTTCTTCCTCCTTCCCTCCCTGTTTCCTCCACATCCCCTGCCTCCCCGCCGGCTATGAGAACGCAAAAGATTTTCCACCGTGCTGTGTATCTATGAATAAGATAACCTGAAAATAAAATAACATGAAGGCAAAGTCAACAGATAGATATAAATCTTTTTGGTATATCGATTGGCCAAAAATGTGTCTGATTCTTAGTTACCAGTACAAATTTTTTTCACATATATACAAAATGGTCCACATGCCATGCCCAGTTGGGAATAAATACAATGGTACACGTGTATTTGGACCTTGTCTGTAATTTCCATGAGGAGAAAATACCATACCCTTTATATTTGATCATTTGTCACCTGTCACCTTCAGGGACATACCTTTTTGATCGCATGTATAAATATTGTGGCCAGAGCAGCACGAGGGTCCTTGATCTTAGGGGGAAATGAACCAGAGGCGTAGAAATCCCAGGTACAGTCTGCCGTCTCTGTGTTATAGTTGCTACGAGGCTGCTTGCAACACAGGGGCGGGGCGGTGAGATGGGCTTATCCAAATACCAGAAAAGAACGAGAGGTCCAGCTCCCCACTCTAGCTTGATGCATAGAGGCGTTCAGTGATATCTCTGTCTACGTATAACTGCCCGTGTGTGTGTGTGTGTGTGTGTGTGTGTGTGTGTGTGTGTGTGTGTGTGTGTGTGTGTGTGTGTGTGTGTGCATACCTGTCAGTGTGATGGTTCTGTCACACCATCCTATACTAGTCCTCTCTTCTCCCATGCCAGTGGTTGGGTAAAACTGCAATATTTCTGTGGCAGCGGCTGCATGCGGTGACCCACACGAGTTTTGACTTTTAGTTTGAAGGAAAATTTTATGTAGCTATGTCCCAAGCCAGGATTTTCACCGCTCATCGTTTACTTTTTATATAAATTGATAACTTTAATCACTGGATGTTGTATGTGTGTTGGGATGAAAGAGGGGTGAGGAGAGGGGAGAGACAGGAGTAGGAGGGTAGGGAGAGGAGAGTAGAGGAGAGGAGAGGGGAGGGACAGGAGTAGAAGGGTAGGGAGAGGGGAGATACTGAAATGAAACGTATGAGAGGGAGAGAGGGGTGAGGGGAGGAGACAGACAGGACTGGGAAGGGATGGGGATGGGAGGGGAGGGGAGATCTTTGAAAGAAGCATGTGTGAGAGGGAGAGAGCATGTTAAGGGTGCAGTGGGCGTGATGGTGTATGAGGGTGTGTTGTGTGGTGTGGGGGTGTGCTGGTGTGTATGTGTGGAGGGATATATGTGTGGGTAGGACAGAATGGTTGTGAGGGGACGAGGGAGTTGGAAGCTTTTATGAATGAATGAAAGGTAAGGAAAAAGCTCTGGCACGTGGGTGGTGCTGGGATATTGTGTGTGTGTGTGTGTGT
Source organism: Coenobita brevimanus (assembly GCF_032717465.1). Taxonomy (NCBI): domain Eukaryota; kingdom Metazoa; phylum Arthropoda; class Malacostraca; order Decapoda; family Coenobitidae; genus Coenobita; species Coenobita brevimanus. The sequence goes on from NC_136995.1 coordinate 17,813,983, forward strand.
GTGTGTGTGTGTGTGTGTGTGTGTGTGTGTGTGTGTGTCAGTGGTGTGTGTGCGAGAAGAGGGTGAGGCATTAGGTGAACCAAATATAAACTCAGTCACATAATAATCTACCTGGCCATTATATTTTCCATACCTGGTTTACTGTATACCACTTTTAACAGGCGTCTTACAATATGGGAAAACAGTAAAGTAAAATTATGTTATTCTTTACGTTGTCTGAGGCTGATGGGAATATAAAGTTACCTTGTTGAATTTTAAGGTATTACGTCACTCACACCACATCACCAATACCACAATGATTATACCACTCACACCACATCACCAATACCACAATGATTATACCACTCACACCACATCACCAATACCACAATGATTATACCACTCACACCACATCACCAGTACCACAATGATTATACCACTCACACCACATCACCAATACCACAGTGATTATACCACTCACACCACATCACCAATACCACAATGATTATACCACTCACACCACATCACCAATACCACAATGATTATACCACTCACACCACATCACCAGTACCACAATGATTATACCACTCATACATAATCCTATACATTCTCGTCAGTTAACATCACAGCCCACACACACACACACACACACACACACACACACACACACACACACACACACACACACACACACACACACACACACACACACACACACACACACACACACACACACACACACACACACACAGGAAGCAGGAAGTGTATGGGTCAGAGCACAGGTCACCAGAATTATGTGACCTCTGACACCCTCGCTTCCCTTGCCATTATCCTCCCTTGGTCTCCCTCCCTTTCCTTCCCTTTCATTACCTCCCTTCCTGCCTCCTCCCCTTCACACACACACACACACACACACACACACACACACACACACACACACACACACACACACACACACTGGTTGTCGGAAGTTGCCCCCCCCCTCTCTCTCTCTCTCTCTCTCTCTCTCTCTCTCTCTCTCTCTCTCTCTCTCTCTCACCCTATATATTCTAATTTATATAATCTCATCTGTCACCTGTCACAGTGTCCAGTGTCCACCTGTATTTTCATCGATCTTTCCCTTGTCTCCTCTTGCCATAGCGCACCTCGTCTCTTTTTCTTCCTCGCTTCCTGTCTACAATATTTCTTATTTACTCCTTCCCTTCTTCTCTTCCTGCGTCTTTCATCCTTCCTAATTAATCATTGTTTCTTCCTCCTCATAGCTCTCCATCCTCCCCTTTCCTCGCCTCTTCACTCATGCACAATAAACAGTTTCAGACAAATATTCCTGAGATCATCTGCCTCCCAGTTCCAAGTCTTGTGTCCAGCTTTATGTATATGACGAACATGACACACTTTCTAATAACAGGTGACATATTCTTCACACCATCTCTCTTGCCCTTCAGTCCTCCTCATCCTGACTCCAAAAATAGATAGAGTCCAGAAACAAAGCAAAGAACATATCAGAGTAAGAGACTAATCAGTAAAGTGTTCAGTGAAATCAGACTTTTACCAATTAACGTCTTATCTAAGCTGTTTAAATTCTAAGTGTTTTCTCTAGTACTATATTTTCCTCCTTTTTCCTCCTTTTCTGTGATCCTGGCGTTCTTTTCAAGGCTGTTATTGGCTGCGCCCTCTCCTGTCCTTATTCTTTCTCCCTTCCCCTTCACGCCGCACCCTCTCAGTTTTCTTGATCTCATTGACACTCTTCCTTCTCCACACTCCCGACCCCATTCACTTTCTCCCTCTCTTCCCCTCCTCCATTCCTTCCAATCTCAGTTCTCCCCTTCGGTCTGAGCCACTCATTCTTCTCATCTCCCTCCATTTCACACCACATGCACCATTTCTGTTATTCTGTTCCAAACTTCCATATCCTTATAATCGAAAACACGATAACGAATATTAATAATTATTTTTCTTACACGATCGGAACTGGAAATGGCTCCCCGTACATAAAAATAAAAATTAATCCAAATCTGACTTATTTTGAATGTTACTGAAGTTTAAAATGTATTATGGACACGAAATTAGGGCTGCCCACACATATCGTTAAGGTCTTGGTAATTCGTGGCGACACTGCCAGCACTACCTATACATCCCTTCCTCCCTCTTCCCCCCTCCCACTCCCCCCCTCCCTCTCCCTCTCCCTCACCCTCTCCCTCTCCCTCCCCCTTACCGTTCTCCTTCCACCCTTTGCCTCTTACCTGGTCACTGCCCTGCCTTCACACGGTCGATTCTTGTCATTCCGTTTTTCATTCTCACTTCGCCAGTATTTTCCGTACTTCTCTCCCCCCTCCCTCCCTTTCTGTCCTTTTTTTTTTTCCCTTGACCACTACTTCCTCTTCCGCAAACTTTACGTCCCCTGACCTGACCTTCATTCTTCCCTCTCACCCCTGAAACTCTCCCTTCCTTCCTCCTCTCTGTCACATTCCCTCCCTCCCTCCTCTCTGTCACATTCCCTCCCTCCACTCGACCCTCGTATAAATTGTGAGCTTCCACCTTCACCTTCACCATTACCAACTATTCTCCTGTCCTCTCCTTTCTGTCTTTCTTCCCCTCCTCTTTGCCATCTTTTCTTCCTTCTCCGCTTCTACCTCCTCTCTTCTCTCCCCACCTTTTCTCCTCCACTCCTTTTCTATTTTACCTCCTTCCTTCATTCTCTCCCTATCTCTATTCCCTCCTCATATTCTTCCTTTTCTTCCCTTCTTATCTCTTGGCCTTCCATCTCACATCCCTCCTCGTTCCCACCTTCTCCTGTCCTACCTTCTCTATTTCTCTCCAATTCTGACGGTGTTATAAGTAGGGAGAACAAAGGAGTGGACAATATAGGTATACTTCGTGGGAATGGTGTTATGTTATGTAAAGAGTATGCTATGTTATGGTGAAGATGTTAACATATTAGTGTGAGAAGTAAATGCTTGGCTCTTGAGGAAGGACACACTTAACCTCTTCAGCCTGAGAACGTCATTTATATTTTATTTTCTCCGCCATATTGCATTTCTCTGTCAGTGTATCTTCCTTCTTCGTCTTCCGTTCGTTTTTCTCCCCTTCCCTCCCTATTTCCTCGCCATTACTTCCCTCCGCGTCTCCGTCCCCGCCTTCAGCATCATCTCCCCTTCCGTTCTCCTTCTCCTTAATCACTTGACCTCTCTCCTTCACATCCTGCTCACCCTTCATCCTCTTCCTCTTTCCTCTTAAATTCTTCTCCGTCTCTCCTTCCTTCGCTTCCTCTCTCTCGTAATTTATTATTCTGTGACCATTAGCGTATATCTCATTCTGCTACTTTTCTTTCCTGTTCTCTCTCTCTCTCTCTCTCTCTCTCTCTCTCTCTCTCTGAACTATTTCTCTTTTTATACTTTCCCTTCTTCCACAGTATGTTTTTCTTATAACCTTTAAATAACTTATTGTATCTCGTTTCCATTTCCCTTTAAAGTATATGAATCCACACAGGGTCAGACAAGGTCCCTTTATAAAGTAAGAGGAACCACGGTGGCTTAGTGTTAACGCGTTCGTGTCTTGATCTGCTGTTACCCTGAGTCTGGGAGATAAAACTGAGTATGGCGGACAGTTACCATCAGCAAGTAAGGTGGTTGAACCGGCCTGTTATATCAATGCCACCACATGAAGGCCTCCCTCACCTGTACCTGGGTAACAGTGAAAAGGTGGATGAGAAGTGGATAAAACATAGGAGTGGAATGTGGTGTTCTCTCTCGCCATCACACTCACTTGGCATAAAAAACGACGCTTTTGATGTGTAACGTGACGACCAAAGAGAGGAGGAAAGAGAGAAAGAGAGAGAAGACAAAGAGAGGACTTAAAGGGGAGTTAGTGAAAAAACGGAACAATAAAAAGCTTGGAGGAGAGGGTGAAGAAGAGATCAAGGAAGTAGGGGACGATAGGGAAGGTGACACAGAACAAAAGAATAAGAACGACAAAAACGACAACAAATAAAGATGAAGGTAAGAGAATCAGTGAAAAATAAATCTACCTCCGATTATTAAAAGAAGACTAATAAAGAAAGGTAAGAAAACAATTATAATGAAGCGAAACAAAGGCTAAAAAAGAGTTGGTTAAAGAAGAAAATAGTAAAAAAGAGACTGGAATAGTGGAAAGGGTAAAAAGAAAAAAAAAGTAGTAAGAGATGCATTTCTAGCCACCAACTCTTCGCATTCCGCTTAAGACGTGAAGAAGAAAGTGCTGAAGGAATAACACTGTATTTTTCTGCTACTTCTTATTCCTTCCTCTTTCCTCCTACTTCTACTTTTCCTCCTCCTGCTTCTCCTCTTCTTCCCCCAGCTCCTGCACTTCTTCCTCCTCCTGCTTCTCCTCTTCTTCCCCCAGCTCCTGCACTTCCTCCTTTGCTGCTCCTTTTCATCCTCTTTCTGCTTTTGCTCTTCTCCCTCCTTCAGTTCCTCCTCTTCTGTTTCTCCTCATCTTCCTCCTCCTGCTAAAAGGGCTAGTAGGGGCTGGTGAGGTCTGCATGGAGGGAAAGACACCAGGAGCTCATTTCTGACCATTCGTATGCGGCGCCGTGTGTCGCTGGAGTAAGAGGGGGCGACAATGGGGTCAGAGAGAGAGAGAGAGAGAGAGAGAGAGAAGGGGGGGGGGGCTACGAGGGAACTTTGATTCATTATGGTGAGAGAAGGAAATGAGCGTTGAAAAAATAGTGGAAGTTCAGGAGAAAAATATAGAGTTGAATAGTAATAGACGCAAAAAGTATGAAAAAAAAAAAAAAAAATGACAGCCACAAGGCGGTCCTCAGACGCCCCCTTCACCTTTTGAGTTTTCCTTCCGTTTTATCTTTCTAATCTGGGTTTTAAAGACACCAACTGCCGTCAGTTTTTCTCCTGAATTAATGTTTACTTAGCGCTAGGCACCTTGCTTTCGTAATCCTCTTGGTTTTTCACGATAATTTCAGGTGGAGCCTGCCTTGTTGAAAATATCTGTGTTATTCTATGTCTGGAAAACGGATTTGCATGTTGGAATGTGTGTATGGTGTAAGGGTATATGGAGACAGTGGACAGGGGAGTATAAGGGAATAATGAGAGTAAGGGAGAGATGTAATAAAATAGCTGGAGCGTAAATGGAAGCTCGTAAAATAGGGGAAAGGTAGTGTCTATAAACTGACATGGCAATGGAAACGACGAAAGTACCCAGAGGAAAGGCAGAGAAGGAGGAAGTAGGAAAAGGTGGGTCAGACAGGTAAAACACACAGGTAGGGGCTTGGTTTATTTGTAACTGGTCTCAAATGAGGAGGGCTCACTGGAGTGGGTTCCAGGCCCACTGACTGTCACTGGGCTTCTGGGATGGACGTTCACCCCAAAAAATCACATAACGAAGCCTACATAAAGCCACTGTCTACTATTCACTGTTTTGTTTCGCTGTCTGTGTCTGGTACCTGCCCTGCAATGCTTCTACGAGGGGGACATGAAGTGAGGTAAATGAGATGGGCAGGGACATGATATTGGACCTGAGGGGAGCGTAATGAGGACAGAGAACAGAGCTAGTAGGAAGTTACGAGTGCTTAATCAACCCCTTTACCGCGAGAGGCCTCCGATACGATAAATAAATTGCCTGGTGGTTGTGGGAGTGTGGGAGGGAATGGTTATGGGAGTGAAGTTATGGGAGGGGAGGGAAAGTAAAGGAAAGTAATATGGACGAGGGCAGGAAAGGAGAGGTTGGTACAGGGAGTAAGTGAGGGAAGGGAAACAGAGGGAGTATGAGAAAGGTGGGATGGTAGGTTAGGGGGAGTGAGAAAGGATACCGGTAGTAAAGGGAGAGAGGAAGATATAGAGCGAGAGGAAGAGAGAGGAGAGAAGGCTAAGTGAGTGAGGAAGTGAAATGTGGGAAGGGTCATTGAGGGAAGGAGGGTAGTGGGGCTGAGGGAGGGGAAGGGAAGGTAGAAGAGAATGAAGGGAAGGAATTGTGGTTGGGGGAGTGGAGCTTAAAGACACAACAGGGTGGGGTGGGATAAAAGAAGTCTAAAGCAGCGATATATGAATCTGAAGGTGAGAGAGGGGAGGGAAGAGGGGGAGAAGCAGGGAGGGAGGGGAGGGAAGAGGGGGGGAAGCAGGGAGGGAGGGGAGGGAAGAGGGGGGGAAGCAGGGAGGGCGGGGAGGGAAGAGGGGATAGGCAGGGAAGGAGGGTAGTGGGAATGGAAGAGGGGAAGGAAGGTAGGGAAGTGTGGGTAGAGGGAAGAAGAGGAAAGAAAGGTAGTTAAAGGGAGGGCATTTGGGGTGAGAAAGGGAAGGAAGACAGGGAAGGAGGGGGGAGGGAAGGGCATAGAGAGGTGGGAGTGGAAAGCAGCGCGGGTGAAGGAGGGGAAGGAAGGAATGTAAGGGGGATGGGGGGAGGGGCAAGACATACAGCAGGGCGGAGTGGGGTGACAGATCCTAAAACAGTGATATATGAGGGTAAAGGTGCACCATTGATTGTAATGTCTACCTGCCCTTTTATTACCGCCTTATTGAGCCAGGAACCAGTGTTGTCTGATGATGTATGTGCTGCTCTGCCTCGTGTATTGTATTGCATTGTATTGTGTTGTGTTGTATTGTCCGCCTGGTTGATAAGTGATGTGTGGGTAGTGTTTGGTTTTGTGGAGGTACACACACACACACACACACACACACACACACACACACACACACACACACACACACACACACACACAACATTCCATACTCCTTTCATATATAATTTACAATCAACCTCCTCCACCTTATTTTTGTGTGTGTGTGTTTTTTTTAGTCATTTTGAATTCATTTTGTATTTTCATAGAGTGATCAAATGTAAATTGTTTAAAAATATATTACTAACTGTTTATCAAGAAGGGGAAGTTGCCGATAAAGGAGTAGCGAAATTTTAGCAATAAATCTTTTGAGGGAGAAAGTTCTGCTCGTATTTTTAAAGTATAGTAATATTTTATGATGGTAACGCTTCCCTGTCTTCCCCCAACCCTCCACACCACACTCTTAGTCTTTGTACTTCTCAATGCTTGATCTTTTTCTTTCTAACTCTCATATCATCCGCTGTTCTGTTCTTCGCTCTCAGGCTTCATTTTCCCTCACCCTTCTATTTCAGTTTCCCATTCCTTCATCTTTTCTTTCAATAAAGTTGAAATAAATGAAAAAGTTAAAAGAAGTTAGAAGCACTTGATCTGCAGAGGACTAACACAGGCGATGATGATGATGATGATGATGATGATGATGCAGTGACATGATAACCCGTGCCCTCCTTCCTCCTCATTTTATAATCTTCTGTACTTGCGACCACATCTTGGAAGTCATCCACCAAAACATTAATCACTGATACAAGGGACAATCTTGGGCTTTCAAAATTTTATAGCAAGTTGTAGACAGACTCATATCGTGTAATATATTATAATCGCTCTCTCCCTCGCCCTTCCTTCATCCATCCTCTTGTGTGACCTGTGTACTACCATGATGCTTGTGTGTGTGTGTGTGTGTGTGTGTGTGTGTGTGTGTGTGTGTGTGTGTGTGTGTGTGTGTGTGTGTGTGTGTGTGTGTGTGTGTGTGTGTGTGTGTGTGTGTGTGTTATATTTTCTATGCAGCCTTGATCATTAGTGATGCAATTACTGAAAACAACATCTACGAGTAAACTCTTCATTTCTTTAAGTCTCTCCTAAGCTAAAGAAAATCGTCTGATGGGGTTAACCACACTCCTGCATTTCCACTCACCCCCTACAGTCATCACACACTCCTTCCTTCCTTCCGTCCTTCCTTTCCCTTCCTTCCATCCGTCCGTCCGTCCGTCCTTCCTTCCTTCCTTCCTTCCTTCCTTCCTTCCTTCCTTCCCTCCCTCCTTCCGCCATTGCAACACTATAATCTGTCCTGATGGGTATTTAATGCAACAAAACCTTCTCTTATACCTTCTTTTACAGCTTACATCTCTAGTCGATCTTCCATCCCCCTTTTTTCCTTCCTTCACCTCGTTTCAGCCAGTAAATCTTCTATTCTCTCAGCGCTTTTTATTTCCGGTTTAATCTCCGAAATCCAACATTTATTTTTTTTTCCTATGCCATCAAGCCAGTCGTTTTTGTGTCTGTTTCTTCCACTCTCTTCCATTCATCTTCATTAACCCTTTCTTCCTCATTAACTCCCCTTCCCCCTCCACTTACATCACTTCCTCGTTTTCCTGTCTTTCTCATCCTCCTTTCGCCCCAAAACTTTATGACCACTTCCTCCGTTAGTCTTTATTATTTTTTTTTTCACTTCCTCAATCGCATCGTCCTCCCTGCCTCCTTTTTCCACTCTTTCGATATCCATCCTTCTTCCCAATTTCCTTTTTTCCTTTTCTTTCACCATATCCTGCAGCAAGTCTTACCTTTACCCCTTCCTTCCTTATTTCACCGTCTTCCTCACCCATTCATTGTCTCTCCCTGTTCCCATCCTCCCTCCTAAAACTTTTTTGTCACTATGTCCTGAAATAGGCTTGCCTTTTCACCCTTCCCTTCCCAAAATCTCTCCCCTCCCGTCTTCTCCCCTCTCCTCACTACTTCCTAATTCGTCCCCTAACACATTCTTCCTCAGTCGTAAAAATCTGTGTGTGTGTGTGTGTGTGTGTGTGTGTGTGTGTGTGTGTGTGTGTGTGTGTGTGTGTGTGTGTGTGTGTATTCTTAAACACTCTTTTATAAACTATACTTTCCCCATCAGAATTTCTTTCCCACTACGTCATTATCCCTCCCTCTTCTCATTTTCCCTCCTTACTTTTCCTCTCTCACTGTGTCCTACAGCACATCCATTTATTCCTCAGTCTCCACTGATTTTTACCTCCACCACCTTCCCTCTTCGACTTTTCTCTCTTTCCCTCCCAACCTTTTCTTCGTTACTTCTTTTTCTTTCCATCCAGTTTTTCTTTTTCCCCATTCACTATATCCTTCACCAATCCCGTCTTTCTCTTTTATTCTTTTTACTCATTCCCCCCCACCACACACACACACACACACACACACACACACACACACACACACACACACACACACACACACACACACACACACACACACACACACACACACACACACACACACACACACACACACACACACACACACACTGACCTCCCTTTTCTTCCTACCACTTTCCCCACATCTCCTTTCCTCCCTTTTGCACCCCTCTCTCATGACCTCCCTTTTTTTTTTAATCATGCATTTTTCCTTCCCCCCCCCTCTCCTGCTCCCCTCCCCCCTTGCTTTCTCCCTTCCCTCTCCTGCTGTCAGTTCCCTCAACATTCCATGGATTCCAAGCTCACATCCAACATACTCGCAGCATGGATGAGAAAGCTAACAGGTGGAAAAGTGTCAGCGAAAAATTTAGATGATGAAAATGGAGGGTGAGGGACTATGAGACTGAGCTGCTTTGAAGGAGGATAAGATCGGGAATAAGACGGAGAAATCTGGTAGAACGGTACATGAGGGAGGATGGTGTGTCGTGGGAAGAGGCGTAGCAACCGAGTGGGAGTAGAAATGCCTGGAGATCATTTTGTTGAGGCCACCCTTCGGGCAAGACAAAATCGGCCGGTAGGAAAACATATATACGTTGAAGGATATATATATTCATCCTCCTCTTGACCTGGTTCCCTGGTGTATCAAAGGATTAGATGTGGTTCAAAAATAGAGAACAGAAAAGTAAAGAAGGATGTCAGAAATGGAAGAAATATTAAGCTCTGAAAGTTTATATATCAGAGTTGGAGAATAGAGTGATGGAATATCGCTTCAGCTTTAATACACACTGAAGATAGCGTCATACACAGCACCTGTTGTGTTTTATGTCGAAAGTCAAAAGTGAAAGGAAAAACGTCAGGAAATATCGCAAGGATGATAACGGTACACACACAGCAAGATTATGGTGCTCTCTCTCTCTCTCTCTCTCTCTCTCTCTCTCTCTCTCGCCAGAAATTATATACCCCACATTTGTACACTTTCATGTTCCTTTGTACACTTTTCATTATCTTGTTTCCCATCTTCTTTAGCAATTCCATTTTTATCCATTGCCTCTTTCCTCATGTTTCCCGTAATTATTTTTTTATTCATTTGTTTTTCCTTCCTCTGTTCTGTTATTAAAAAAAAATGTATTTCCCTTTCAGTCCATCAGCCTCAAGATTGTTGCTCCACTTCCTACATTTTCTCCTCGCCCTTCTCTCAGTTATCATCTTTTATTCTATTTTCTCCCCACTCCACTTGTTCCATATTGTCTTAACATCCTTCATTGCTCCATCCTTTACCCTCCTTCCCCCTCTATCCCTTCCTCCTCTGTTATCATCTTTTATTCTTGTTTTCTCCCCTCTCTTCCTGTTCCACACACTGTCATAACATTCTTCATTTCTCCACTGCTCACCCTTTTTTCTTTTTCCCCTTCTCTTCCTCCACGTCTTTTCTTTCTTCCCTCTCCCTCCCTCGCCTTCCTTCTCTCTCCCTCCTTCGCCTTCCTTCTCCCTCCCTCGCCTTCCTTCTCTCTCTCTCTCTCTCTCTCTCTCTCTCTCTCTCTCTCTCTCTCTCTCTCTCTCTCTCCTTTCCATTCCTCCGTCTCCCTCCCTCGTCTTCCTTTTCCACTTACCCTTCTTCCCTCTCTCTCCCTCTTCGTCCTTCTCATCTATCCTTTCATTCTTCTCTCTTTCTCATTTTCACTCACATATTTTCTTCCTTCTCTCTCCCTCTTTTTTCATGTTACCCTTCTCCCCCTCTCTCCCTCATCTTTATTCTTTTCTTTCCATCTTTCTCTCCCTCTCTTTTCCTTCTCATCCCACCCTTCCTCCCTCTCCCTCCCTCTTATTTCACCCTGATTCCCTCTCTCTCCCTCCTTTTCCCTCTCATCTTCACCGCCTCTTCAGTCACCACAGCTATCTTCTCCCTCCCACCCCTGACCCCTATCCCCAACACACGAGGCGAATACAGATGAGTGTGGCGGAGGCAGTGATCACGACGCACAACACACCCTACATCCTACACCCTGGGTTCCCTGATTTCGTAACACCTCTTCCTTAGCGACTTATTTGGCTAGTACCCCCTAAAAACAGTTCTTGATAATTGTAAAGTGGCGTCAAGAAAGAGGACTTAGAGGGAAGTCAGGTATAGTGCGAAGAAAATGTTAGAGAGAGAGAGAGAGAGAGAGAGAGAGAGAGAGAGAGAGAGAGAGGGGAGCAGATTTCCACTAAATTTGTTTTGGGTGTAGATAGCGTTTGTTTGGAAAGTTCCCAGGCCAAGGGTTAGGTTTGGGGGGTGAGGGTGAAGCAGGGGGTGGAGGAGAGATGGGGGGTGGGAGGAGCGTACAAAGGAGTACAAAGGAAATACAAAGGAAACCAAACAGCAACAGACCTTATGGTCCTTTCGAGGCTGTTTGTTACAGAGTAGACTATGACTACCAGATCTAACTCTGCATCCTGAAGGATAAAGATAGTAAAGCAAGAAGGCTCCCCCCGCCTCCAAACCCTCCAGTTAAAACAGGCAGGAAAAAGCTAGAAAAACCACCATGCAGCATGGAAAAACTGACATGGAAATTTCATAGGAAAGACTGAAAAGGAAAAGTTGCATTCTGTACTACTTTATAAGCTACCGGTTTGAATAACTTGAAAGAGAAAGTAGTAAAGTAACATGAATAATCAAATAAATAAATAACTAACGCATGGCACTATGTAGGCTACGTGTACGCTCAGTTAACGGGGCGTCTGCGGACAGTGTGGAAATTGCACAGTGCAGAGTGAGAGGTGAAGGGAGGGAAATCGGTGAGAGGCTAAGAGTCCCAGTAATCCTGTGTGTGTCTCTCTGTCCCAACTCCAGACAATAATTGTGTGGAGGGCGCCCGGGCCAAGACCATTTTGAGGAATGAGGAGGGGAAGGGGAGGGGGGTAGGTGAGTGAGAGTGAGGGGGACTTGTTAGGTGGGAGAGGTATGACCGAGGGGAAGTGGTGGGATAGGGGAAGGAGGTACAGGTGAGGTGGAATGAGGACAGGGGATGATGTGGTTGGATGGAGGGAGAGATAGGGCAGGGGTGAGGGGATCTGGTGATCAGGGGGTAGGGCAGAGGTGAAAAGGCAAAATTACCCCCTTGAGGGTAATTACCCCAGGTTAAGGCCCACTGATTTAGTGATTTGCTACTGTATTTCTCGACCGACTCTTGTGTATACTAATGAGATAAAGGTGACCAAATGTGAAGGCCTTGTGGTACAGTTGCTACCCAGTCAGGTGTACAACCTCCCTGATACAATTCTGTTCTTTCCCATTCATTCATACTAAATTTCATACAACCTCTCCCATTTCTGTGTTGCCATAGTCCCATCTCTTCTACCATTTTCTCCTCTTCCTCGCCTCACCAACCGCCCAGTCCCTTCTTATCTGGTCCCATCTCTTCCCTTCTCAACTGGTCCCATCTCTTTCCTTCTCATCTAGTCCCATCTCTTCCCTTCTCTTCTAGTCCCATCTCTTCTACTATTATCTCTTTTCTCTTCCCCGCCTCCCCACCGTCCATGCCTATGTTAATCAGTATAATATCAGTTGCAGCGTCAACTTCTTGCAACGATGATGGAGTACCAGGGGAACGTCTCATTACTTTCACCCCAGCTGTTCCCCTTCTCTCTCATTTTTCCGTATTTTCCCTCTCCCTTATTCTCTCCTTTACATCCCCCGATCATCATCGTTTCTCCCTCTTTACTCTCTCCCTTTCTCTCCCGTTCCCCATCACACACTGTCTTTCCTCTTTAATTTTTGCCCGTGTTTCAGTTTTATCCTCTTTATCCTTCTATTTTTCCTCTATCCCCTTCCCTCTCTCCTACTTCTTCTTCGCCTCCCCCTTTCTTCCCATTCTCTCCCTCCCTCTTCCCCTTCTTTCTTGCCCACCGCTACGTGTCCTTTCCCCCTGCTTTCTCCCTCTCTTCCCCCTCTGTAATTTACACTTCTGGTCTCTATCCCTTTTATATCTTCTCCTCCCATTCTTCCTCGCTGAATAATGCTCCTTTAATTATACCCATTTTCCCCCCTTTCCTCATTCCCATTGGTGTCTCCTCGTGTCTCGCTCTGTAGATAACGCACCTTTAAATTTTACGGTTCCATTTCCTCTTTCCTCCTTCGCTTCCATTAATTATCATGTTTATTACGTCTGACCAATTTGCTTCCACGAATTAATGCACGCTTATAGTTCTCCAATTCTTCTGCCACCCATATTTTCCTCCTTTATTGATTTTTAATGCTTTACCTATTTAATCCTTGTAATAATGTTTTTATTATTTCCTTTATATATATATATATATATATATATATATATATATATATATCTATCTATCTATCTATCTATCTATATATATATATCTATCTATCTATCTATCTATATATATATATATATATATATATATCTATATCTATATCTATATATCTATATATCTATATCTATATCTATATATATATCTATATCAATATCTATACGTAAATATTTATCTATCTATCTATATATATACATATATATATATATCTATATATCTATATATATAGATCTAAATCTATCTATCTATCTATCTATTTTTCAATCTATCTCTCTATCTATCTATCTTTCTATCTATCTATCTATCTATCTATCTATATAAATCTATATATATATATATATATATATCATGTTCCTGTTGTCTTATATCAGTGTTGGTATGTTAATAATTTGTTCTTGGGTTGTAACTTTTTGATGTGACATTTAATTGTTTTTGACTTGCAATATCTGGAATGACAAGATAGCCTCGTTCCGAAAGCTTAGGTATTGCCGGCTAGTGTAGACTTGTTGACGTAAGCATATCTCATGAATAATATTTCCGGGTATGCATTGTAATAGTTCCCCGTTGTCAGTGATACATTATTAATTGTTTTTGGTATTTCCCTTTTCTTCCTCATCATCTTCGTGGCCGTCTTCACACATATTATCCCATTTTTCTCCCCCTTCCTTCCTCTTAAGTTAGCCTTCCTTATCTGTCAGTCCTGTGTGGAATGGGATGGGAAGGAACACTTTAAGGTGGTGTCTGGGTGGATGGTGGAAGATATGTGGGGCTGTGGAGGGATAGAGTGGAGGTGGAGTGCAGAGAAAGCGTTATGGATGTTGTATCTTGTATCCTCTCCTACTTGTTCTCTCACAGATATTCTCAGCCCCACTTATCCTGTCCCAAATATTCCCAGGCCCATTTATTCTGTCCCAAATATTCTCAGCCCCACTTATTCTTTGCAGCCTTCACTTTTGTATTTACCTGCAAAGAAACACCTGACTCGTATTTTCGTTGGTTCTCCCTTCTAGGAGCTGCCTAGCATGGGCCAACCGGCCTACTGCAGTTATCCTCTCTTCTTATGTTCTTATGTTCTAACACCTCTTCCATAGCGATTTATTTTTGGATATGGCTGGTTAATATCCTTTTGTACGTTATTTGCGCAGAGTATGGCGATATTAGAATTATTTATGTAACAAAGATCGACAGTAAGGTGTAATAGGCAAAATAAATCGCTTAGGAAAAGGTGTTAGGGAGCGTCCTTAACCAACGAGAAGGAATATGAAGTCCCTCTTAACCCCTTTGCTCCCATGTCGTCTCCCGTATTTTCCCAGACTACATATTCACACACACACACACACACACACACACACACACACACACACACACACACACACACACACACACACACACACACACTCTCTCTCTCTCTCTCTCTCTCTCTCTCTCTCTCTCTCTCTCAGCCTCACTCAGCCTTTACCCAGCTCACCGTAACCAACTAAAATATTATTCCTTCACTGTTTTCCTTCCTCTGCCTTCCCTCATAAGCTGGACCAGGCAAGCTATACTGATGTGAGAGAGAGAGAGAGAGAGAGAGAGAGAGAGAGAGAGAGAGAGAGAGGAGTTATCAAAAATAAGATATAGTATGAATTTGATATGCACAAGATAAAATTAATAATACTGAAAGAAAATATAATAACCTGAGCTTGACAGAATAAAGTGGCAGACAAGGGTTAAAGGCATGAGACGAAAGTAACGAAACTGTTACATTACAGGAAAACAAGCAACATGGAGTGAACAAAAATGAAATTGAGAATATTGGACAAGAAATATTGTAAACGGGTGGAGTGTGCAAAATTAGAAGGAAATGAGAGTTACATGAATGCAGCAGAAGCGAATGTGTGAATCTATCTGTCTATTTTCAGACGGCATAATCCCGTGAGGGGCGGCCGTTTGTCTTTGAGTTAATTGTTTTTCGGGGAGGGGCACTAACCTTCCACCAACCCACTTGTTGACACGTAGGGAACACGTATGGGTTGGTTATATGGTTACCACCCAGCATTGTAAGTAGTTGCCTGGCTTACAGGAAACCATCAGGCTTGTCACTCAATGTAAAGCGACCTGAAGAGGAAAGAAAAATAATTAAAAGTGACAGGAAAGATGGGAGAAATAGGAAGAGGGGAGGGCAGACACAGGAAAATGAAAGATAAAGGTGAAGGAAGAAGTAGGTAGCACTACATTAAATGAGTGGTTGATGGTTGCCACCAATATGTGTGAAGAAGATAAATACATTAAATGAGTGGTTGATGGTCACCACCAATATGTGTGAAGAAGAGAAATAGCTAAAAGTAAAGCGCAGTAAGAGGAACGGACAAGAGTGAGGAAAGTTGAGAAATATGTACAGAATGAGAAGTGGTAGGCAGAGAAAATAGTCAAGAGCAGAAGAGGAAATAAAAGAGAATGAGCAAAGTGCACTGAATACATGAATGGAAAATGAGCGGGCAACGGAAGTTATGAAAAGTTATATGAGAGAAGGGGGTGTGAGCTGGGGGGACGGCAGTGAAATGGCGGGAGACCGGGCGACATGGAGTCGATCTGTTTGTGGCCACTGCTTACGGGATTAAGGCGTTTGGCAATAGATAGATAGATAAAATGAGAATAAGTAGTGAAGTAGAAAAGATACAAACAGGATGAGGGAGGTAAACTGAATAAATGAAAGGCAAACAGTGGATAAAATGAAAATAGAAAAATAAAGAAATTAATAAAAAGGAAAGAAAAAGGCAACAGATATATGGTTTTATCGAGGCGTTTTGTTATGGGGTAGGTTATAACTAAAGTAACTCTTCCGTAAGTCAAAGACAAGAGTAGTAAAGCAGGAAGGCAAAGGAGGCGGAGTAAGGAAAACAGGAAGAATATGTGGGTGGAATCGATGGAGGATAGAATAGAAAATGAAGGGAACAAGAAAACAGAAGTAGAATAGGAAAGAAAAAATACTGAAGAATTTAAATGAGGTATATGAAGGAAGGACAAAGAAATGATATTGTGAAAAGAAAATGGGAAGTAAGTGAGGAGGGGGACTCAGCAGTATATCGACCCCGCACGCCAAGAAGGGCTGTTCACTGAGATTTCATGGCTGTTTGCTTGGGCCAGGTGGATGCAGAGGAAAGGGAGAGGAGGAGGAGGAGAGGAGTGAATAGGGGAGGAAGAATAAGGGTTAAGAGAGGGAACTGGAGAGAATAGAGGAGGAAGAATGAGGGTGAAGGGAGGGGACGGAAGAGGATAGAGGAGGAAGAATGAGGTTAAGAGAGCAAAAGATGAAGAGGAAAATAAGGGAAGAGAATGGAGGAGGGATCGCCGAGGTGAAGAGAGGGAGAGAGCAGGGTGAAAGAGAAGGAAATTGGATGAAAGGGGGAAGGAGAAAGGTAAAAGTGAGCGAAAGGGAGAAAATACGCGGAGAGAGAGAGAGGACGGGAAAAAAAAAAAGAAAAAAAAAAAGAGGAGAACGGTGTGGAAGACGAAAGAAATGGAGAAGTCAGTGAAGGAGAAAGGGAAATAACAGAGGAGGGCTGAATGAAGAGACATGGACCAGGCCAGCAGGAAGGGAAAAAAAAAGATGGAATGAGTGGAGATGAATACAGACAGCGAGAAAGGGGAAAGAAAATAATAAAAGAGAAAAAGGAAGAGAAACGGAAAAGTAATGTGGGAAAGAAGGAGCGGGGATAAAGGGAAAAAGTTGGGACTGTTTCAATTACTTTCAACGAGAACTTTTTTTTTTAATCCCTCTCGTTCCTTCTTTCTTTTTACCCTCCTGCTCTTCCTCCTCTTCCTTTCTCTTTTCCCCTCGTTTTATCTCTCCTCTCTTTTTCCCTGATACTCTTCTCTCTTCTCTCTCTTGCTTGTTTTTTTTTTCATCCAATTTCTCATCGATTACTTTGCTCCCTTTTAATCCCCATTCTGATCTTTTTTACTCATTTTTTCTCTACTCCTTTCATTCCCTTTCTGCTCCTATTTTTTCATCCATTTTTCGGTTTCTCCTCTTTCCTCTTCCTCTTCTGTTTCTTTCTCCCATCTTTTCAGTTCCTCTCGATGTAGGGTTGGAAAACAGGCAGATTTAGTTATTGAATAATTTACCATTTGCCTTTTCATTTACTTTCAACTAACTTCAATTCCTTCTATACCTTCTCCACTTCCCTTTCTCCGTCTTCTTCCTCATCCGTCCCTCCCCCGCCCACCCATTCTTAGCCCCTTCCCCCCCCCCCGTACCTTGCCCACCCATCCTTTCCTAGCCCCATCCTTCCCACCGTCCCTTCCCCCACCCATCCTTTCCAAACCACATTCCCCCACCCATCTTTTCCTAGTCCCATACCCCACCGTCCCTTCCCCCACCCATCATTTTCTAGCCCCATCCTCCGCCCCGTCCCTTCCCCACCCATCCTTCCTTAACCCCATCCCCCGCCCCGTCCCTTCCCCCATCCATCATTTCCTAGTCCCACACCCCACTGTCCCATCCCCCATCCATCATTTCCTAGCCCCATCCTCCCCCCTGGCTGACTGACTGTGACCTCAGAGCGAGAAATTGAATCAGAATATTTTTCTTCCCTCAATGATTTCCGAAAATTAAACAGTCATTTTTTACTGACTTTCCAACTCTCGTCTTTCCGTATATGTTGAAAAGGGGAGAAAAAAAAGTGATTTATTTTTAACCACTCTTACATTTACTCTACTATTCATATGATATTGCATTCCCTTAAATATTTCACATATACAGTACTCTACTGTTCATTTACTCTACTGTTCATATGATATTGCATTCCCTTAAATATTTCACATGTACTCTACTGTTCATTTACATTTACTCTACTGTTCATGAGTTTGTGATATTACTTTCCGTTAAATATTCCACATTTTTCTGACAGTATTTGCAAAAAGGCTGCGTCTGTTTCTCTCAGCTTCTATTTCAGTCTTTAACCATCCCGCGAAGAGATGGGTCTGATCAAGGAAGCTCCCTAACACACCTGCCTAAGCGATTTAGCTTATTATTATACGTTACTATCGTTTTTACGTTGCTGAAATCATTCAAATATAGCCATACTTTGCATAAGTAAGGTACAGAATTATATTAACAAGCCGGATCCAAAAATAAATCGCTTACACACACAAGATTACACACAGGAAAGCAAACAGCAACAGACCTTATGGTCCTTTCGAGGCTGCTTGTTACAGAGAAAACAAATAAAATGATAGTTACGGCATGACATTATAAACCGGTACATTGAGTTAATGGGAAGTCTGTGGACATAACGTGGAAGCTACACACTGCACAGTGTGTATGTTTAGGGATGGTGCGGCAGCCTTGCCTGGCGCTTTTAAGGTAGGCAGCAGTCAATCAGGCCCTAGCTCCGTTCACTCCACTGAGACAAGGAACTCTCCCATATGGGACAAGTACACAAGTTTCATCCTGAAGCAGTGACCCCTGGTATATTAAAAAAATCCCGATGGTGGTCACTTGACTAACAGGGACCCTCAGTGATCCACAGCCCATCACAGGTCGAAAGTAAGAGTAGTGACCGTTAACTCAGGGTTATCTGTGCAGATCCTAATCTGTGCTTATATTGCCTTCTTTGCATTGGGGAGATTGAAAATATATAAGACGAGTGTCTTAGATGAAAGGGGACTGCACAGTGCACAGTGTGGATGTGCAATGCACAGAGTGGATGTTTAGGGGTCGTGCGGCAGCCTTGCCTGGGGCTTTTTAGGTAGGCAGCAGTCAATCAGTCCCTAGCTCTGTTCACTCCACTGAGACAAGGAACTCTCCCATGTGGGACAAGTACACAAGTTTCATCCTGAAGCAGTGACCCCTGGTACATTAAAAAAATCCCGATGGTGACTAACAGGGACCCTCAGTGATCCACAGCCCATCACAGGTCGAAAGTAAGAGTAGTGACCGTTAACTCAGGGTTATCTGTGCAGATCCTAATCTGTGCTTACTGTATATTACCTCACTTGCTTTGGGTAAATAAAAAAAAACGTATAATGACGTGACGTGAAGCTATGTTAAGTTTACGGGGTGTCCTGTAGTCATGAGGGGACTGCACAGTGTGGATGTTTAGGGGTGGTGCGGCAGCCTTGCCTGGCGCTTTTAAGGTAGGCAGCAGTCAATCAGGCCCTAGCTCCGTTCACTCCACTGAGACAAGGAACTCTCCCATATGGGACAAGTACACAAGTTTCATCCTGAAGCAGTGATCCCTGGTACATTAAAAAAATCCCGATGGTGGTCACTTGACTAACAGGGACCCTCAGTGATCCACAGCCCATCACAGGTCGAAAATCAGAGTAGTGACCGTTAACTCAGGGTTATCTGTGCAGATCCTAATCTGTGCTTATATTGCTTTGTTTGCACTGAATAAATTGAAGAGGTGTTGCGGAGCCCTCTGGACCGACATGTTTACGGTCTTTGGTCTGTACCCGGATCACGTGGCTCGAGCCCAGCTGTATGGTCAGAAGTCTTGAGTTTGCACGTTTGTATGGATTTAGATTTTAGTTTAGATTTTAGTCTGTTTTCATTTGACGGAACTGGTCCATTCCGGTAACGTGAATATTAAGTCGTGGTTAATATGATGCACCGTGGTTATATAGGAATGAGTCTCCGTGGTTATTAGTCGAATCAGCCCTCCATTGTCATTACAATTGACCATCACCTGAGCAAAAAGGGATTATAGATCTATGTCAGGTTAGAGTAAAGGTATTATAGTTGTGTGTGTGTGTGTGTGTGTGTGTGTGTGTGTGTGTGTGTGTGTGTTTAATGACCAGAAGGCCTTATTCTCCAGAAGGCCTTATTGACCCACCTTCCTGTATATTGCTTTTCTTTATTTTCTTGTTAATAATCACATGTACAAATAAAATTCTTTAGTCAGTCCTTGTACAGGTATTTCCCATTAACTGTCAGGGATTAAAAAAAAAGTGGCAGTAAATTTTTGTCATTGATTCAGCCATGGGAGATTCCCTCTCTCTCTCTCTCTCTCTCTCTCTCTCTCTCTCTTTCTCTCGACCTCCTCCTCCACTTCACTACTTTATGTGAAGGTTACGAGAGAGTTATAATTCTGCAGCCAATGTCCAACGTTTATGGTGGTGGCGGGGAGAGAGAGAGAGAGAGAGAGAGAGAGAGGGGGGAAGGGGAAGAAGGGAATGGGGAGGGAATCAGGCATGTGGAGGAGAGGGAGGAGGTGATGAAGTGAGGAGGGAGGAAAAGAAAGGATAGAAAGGGAGAAGGGGAAGAGTCAAGGATTGAGGGTGGCTGGGATCAGGAGGAGGGAAAGGGAGAGAAGGAGAGAGAGAGAGAGGAAGAGAGGATGGTGGATTTTGTGGGGACTGAGGAAAAGAGGAAAAGAGGAGAGGCGAGTAAGAGTAAGGGAGGATGGTGAAGGGGAATGGAAGGGGTGAGGTGGAGTGTAAAAGAAAGGAAAACAGACTGGGAGGAAAGAGGAAGTGGTGAGGAGAAATAATAGAGAGAGAGAGTGAGAGAGAGAGAGAGAAGGGGGGGGGGATAATGAAAAAGTTGAGGTAAGTGTAAAGAATTTGACGACTGGTGGCTGAAGTGCAAAAACCATAGAAAGATGCAGGTTCCATCATATCTGTTGGTCGTCCCTGAAGTATACGGCGTGTGAAAAACCTTAGGGAGCGACTGACTGACTGGGCCGCCCCAAGAGATCCTCCGGCATCTAGACAGCCGATAAACGGTTAAAAGATGTCCCTTATCGTACGGTATCAGTCAGTAATCAGTTTTCTCTGGGTTTATAGACTCACTAATTTTGTTAATTGAGAAACGAATGGTGATTAAATTGGTGAGGACGTCATGTGGTGAAGAGACAGGTGACTGAAGACAAACTAGCGAACTCAGACCTGAAGGGAAATTTAGGTTATCGAAGGAACGGAGTGACAGGACACGTGAAAAGTACTTAAGTCAA
The DNA here is from genome assembly GCF_032717465.1 of Coenobita brevimanus. Taxonomy (NCBI): domain Eukaryota; kingdom Metazoa; phylum Arthropoda; class Malacostraca; order Decapoda; family Coenobitidae; genus Coenobita; species Coenobita brevimanus. Next base: position 17,835,213 of record NC_136995.1, read on the forward strand.
TGTAGAATTCCAATGAGGAGTAGAACTATGGACAGCAAGAAATAAGACAATGGAAAGTCTTATTCACAGATGCAAAGTATAATCGGATTAGCTAATGGCAGGCCTATGATAAACAGAGACATATTTCAGAATATATCTCACTGAGGAAAAAAATACGGGAAATAAATCAAACCATCAGATACTTCATATGAGCTGTCTTTAAATCCGAAACCCATACATCACTGACTATAATCCAGGGAGTTTGGATCTGAAGAGGGGTGAAGAGGGGGAGAGGAGGGTTATGGGAGGGAGGAAGGAGGAGATGATAATGGGTGACGTGGGAAGAAGGGCGTAGAAGGGGTGAGTGGGAATGACAGAGGAAGGAGGGGGATTGAGTGGGGACGAAGATGAAAATGATGGTGGGTGGAATGAGAAGGAATGGGAAGAGGAGGAGATGAGAAGAAGGGGATAAGGAAGGGATGAAAGGAAGGGAGAGAGAGGGCAGGGTATACTGTTGACTTTTCACACACACACACACACTCTCTCTCTCTCTCTCTCTCACCCACCCTGACAGTACCAAGAATATATATAATTACACAGAGACGTCATCGAACTGACACACATTCTCTTAACCCGTATAGTTCACTTGTTATTTTTCACGTATTTTTCTACTGTCTTTTTCCTCATTCTTTTCTTCCGTCTAGGCAAGTCTTTTTCCTTTCCTCACTCAGCTTTTGTGTTCTCTGTTTCGTCCGACCATTTCTTTATTCACAGGTCTTTCAACTCTCTCTCTCTCTCTCTCTCTCTCTCTCTCTCTCTCGGCTGTGTTTACCTCCAGATCCGGATTGAGTTACACGAACGAGGAAGGAAACCTGAGGAGAGAGCGGAGGTTGGGGAGGGGTTGGGGATGAGGGGAAGTGGGGAGAGGGGAGAGGAAGGAGGGAAATGAGTTAGGAAGTGCTTGGGGAGAGTAAGAGAATGAGGAGTGGCCTGAGAGGAAAGTAGCATTAAGAAGAAAATGATTGTGTAAAGGAAAGTAATGACATTCGTGAAAAAGATAGGATTATTTAGACAAGGGAGAAAATAATGATACAATTATAGAAAATGTTTAGAAGGCCGTATTAAAGAAAAGAATACAAAAATCGGTTTATAATTACAGTGGTAAGTGTAACACCTGACTTGCAAGCCACTGTAGGGGAGGCTATGAAGTGTAAGAAGTCATGTGTATGTGTGTGTGTGTGTGCGTGTGTGTGTGTGTGTGTGTTTGTGAGAGAGAGAGAGAGAGAGAGAGAGAGAGAGAGAGAGAGAGTATGCAAAGAGGCAAAGAACATTTTTAAACAAATTGCCTGATGTATGTGCACTAAAATAAACGCAGCTTCTATACGCAAACACGCACTCCGCATAGCCTATACCGTACTACGGTTAGGACCAACTCACGGAACTATTTACAGTGATATAAAGGAGGAAGTGAAGGGGCGTTGTGGTGTGGATGTGGATGTGATAGAAAACGTTAGGAGAAGTACATTGAGGTGGTTTGGCCATGTGGAGAGGATGGAGAGCGAGAGACTAACAACGAGGGTGTATGTGAGTGAAGTGGGGGGGAGGGGGAAGAGAAGGGGAGGCCGAGGATGAGGTGGAGCGACGGAGTGGAGAGGTAAATGAGAGATGTGAGCTGGGGGTAAGACAGTGATATGGAGGGGGACAGGGCGACTTGGAGGAGATTTGTTTGTGGCCACCCCTTACGGGATTGAGACGTCTGGCATTAGACAGATAGATAAATATAAAGTATGGTGCATGAATAAAGGTGACAGAGGAGGGAAGGGGTGGGTGGAGAGAGGAAGGGTGGGCAACAGAGAAGGGGGAAGGGAAAGAGCAAACAAGAGAATACACTATAAATGATACAGAAATAGAGGCGGGTGAAGAGAGAATAATAGCAGTAAAATGGAAAGCTGAGAGGGGAGGAGAGGAGAGCGGATGGTAAATAGAGTGAAGTGGAAAAAATAACATCCCTATTGCTGAAAAGGAAAAGAAAACTAATGGAGTGAAGAGAAGAGATAGTGAAAGGAAAACAGAACTGGAGCAGGGAAAAACACTGATGAGAGGAAATTAGAAAAAAAACAAACAGAAATGCAGAGTATGTAAACACAGGAGAGGACAGGAAAGAAAAAAATATATAATGAAGGAAGAAAATAAGAAAAAAGATGAACGACATGGGTAAAAAAAAAGTGGAAAAAGGAAGAGAATAGAGGATGGAGGTATAATTAACTGAAGAAAAAAAAATAAAGGAAGAGGGATGGAGAGTAAAAAAAAAGAGGAAATGAAGGGTTGTTACGATCTGTGTACACATGATCTGTAAGTACACATACACAACTACCCGTGTGCACCTCTCTCTCTCTCTCTCTCTCTCTCTCTCTCTCTCTCTCTCTCTCTCTCTCTCTCAGTGTATTTTTCAAGGCTGTATTTTTTTTTTTTCAAGCTTTCAGTCATGAGGTTAAGTTTCTAAGATTTTGTATAATCTTTCAAGCACTGGCATCGTTGGTCTGGACTGTTCTCATCTCATTTATGATTTTGTGGAACGGGGGTAGGATGGCAGTGATACATATAGTTTTTTTTTTTTTTAAGTATTGTAGGTACGTGTGTTTGTAGGAATGGGTTTGTGCATGACTACTCCTGTTGCGTGACTGCCTGTACAAGGGGAGTGGTTGCGTGTTAAAGGGGCATGCATCTCTCGCACCACCTACCTGCCTGCCTCCTTATCTACCTTCCTGCCTAACTTTGTCTGCCTACCTGCCTTACTGCCTTACTTTCTGCTCTGCCTCGCCCTCTCATACCAGTCCTTCCTTCACCCTTCTGTGCCTTTTCCTGCCTTGTAGTGCCTATCTGACCTTACCTTATCTTGCCTTACCTTACCTTACCTTATCTTACCTTACCTTACCTTACCTTACTGGTGTGTATAGAAAAGGTGGAGCTGAGGAGACAAAGACGTAGCCCGCGGTACAAAAGAACCACGCCTGGTAATTAAGTATATGTTCAGGAATAATTGAGTCTATAATGATGATGATGGTGATGATGATGATGAATATTGCAACAGAGTGATGCATACGAAATATATGAATCACAAAACAGGGATTTTTTTTTCTTTTTTACGGCTGTTCAGTCAGTCTGTCGCCAGTCGTTCATATGTCTGGAATACGGTTAACTGTAGATTTGTCCTCCACCCCGCAAAAAAGAAGTAAAATAAAAGAAAAGAAAAAATAATGATGATAATAATAAAAACAGAAGGAATTCCTGTCGTCCAGCTAATTCCAGAGCGATGATGAATGAGGTAATGTCTCAGTAATAACGATGGTATTGCTTAATGACCCTGAGGTGATTACGGGGGAAGGGGGACTTGAGTGGATTTTGAGTTGACAAGGAAGGATGGTGGCAGGGATGGAAAAGAGGAAGACGATGAAACAATTGAGGTAGAAGAAAGGAAAAATTGTAAGAAACTTAGATGGAGGGGGGAAACGGAATAATAGTGGGATGGAAGAGAGAAAAATTATATAAACAGGTGGTGTCAGTTCTTCTCTATATCCAGCATCTTTAGAGTGTACACAGGCTTCTCGACACGTCACTACTGTAAATCCTTCATCCAGATATCAAACTTATATTCCACGTATCATTATATAGCCAACATCAGTCAATACTCAGTCATGCAGAATGTTTTAAAATAACCCTATGCCTTCACTACCAGAGGTCTTCGAGAAGGTATGTAAAATCGCCTACGGGAAAAGTATAGCCAACAGGAAAGTACCCAGCAAACTCCCCCCCCCCATATTACCACACGTAACCATCACTTTACACATCCAGTTCCCTATTTCCACCACAGGCCTCCGAAAAGGTTAATTAAATTGTCAGCGATATGATCTTAACAGGAAAGTACCCAGCACACTTTCACACCACACTGCCACACGCAACCATCGCGTTGCACATCCAGCTCCCCATTTCTCTTCTCGGTGTGAACAGACCAGGAAAAAGAGACCCGGTCCAAAGATCTGGTTGACCGGGGAACAGAACCCGGGACATGTCGGTTGCTTACGATTTCAGCACCCTGACCCTCCAAAACTGTGTCGAGAATTTTCTGTACAAATACACCGTAATGGAAACAGAAGAAAGGGTACTGGAGGAGAAGCAGGGCAAAAAAAAAACATGGGGATCAGCTTGGAGGAAAGAAAGGGGAAAAAAAAAAATGTCCAGAATAGCTTTTGCTGGACATTGAGGAACTGAGGAGACAGAAGGGTAACAGAGGTGAAGAAGGGCAAATATAAACAACAGATAGATGAGTGTCATGTAAATAGGAAAAGAAAAAGTCTATAATATGCTCAGAGACGCCATACCTCTTTCAATGAGTACTGTTAGTTTTTTTTTCCCACGTTCTGTAATCCAGGTAACATTATGTCAGTCGTTATTCGGTATTAAAGGAACAGCACGTATAAATGACTGGGGTAACGAAAGTTGAAGATACTGATAAGGGAGAGAGTAACTAAGACAGGAGGAGCAGAAGGTGAAAGAGAAAGATTATTAAAGAGGATAGTAGGAGGGATCAAGAGAGGAGGAAGATAAATAGAGTGGATGAGATGACGGGAGGTGTGAAGAAGGGGAATGCGAGGGGAAGATAAAGGGGATTATGGTAATGACGTTAAATTGAAGTCTTAAGAAAATATACTTCAGTAATACGGTAAGGGATGATTTATTATACCAAATACCAAAGAGTTCGTATGTAAAGACCAAGGTGGTAAGGGGTAGCGATGACAGTGCTTAAAAGGTTTTGTGAGATCTTGAAAATTTAACCTCATGAATGGATGCTTTAAAGAAATATCAAAACCTTACAAATAAATTGAGAGAGAGAGAGAGAGAGAGAGAGAGAGAGAGAGAGAGAGAGAGAGAGAGAGAGAGGGAGACTGTAATACACTGAATATCTCGCAATTGAGCAACAAGGAAGTACAGTAACAAATTGTGGAAATGAAGAGGAAGATAATGAAAACGAAGCTTTCTCCAAACTAATTTTTGGATATACAGTATTATTATAGGTCTATCGCCAGGTTAGATTAAATTATTATAGGTCTATCGTTAGGTTAGATTAAATTATCATAGGTCTATCGCCAGGTTAGATTAAATTCTTGTAGGTCTATCGCCAGCATAGATTAAATTAGGTTAATTAAGTCTTTATTATATATCCATGTTAAGGATACAAGAGGAGCGGCAAGAAAGCAGAAGAAGCTCACTTTTTATTTTTATTTATCATGCTTTCCAGAAACACTCGTTTTTCTTTTACATATTTTGATTTGTCAGCACCGTCTTGTCTAGTGGCGAGTGCAGTGATGAAAAAATAGTGAAATAATACTATTGATGTTCATTATTACAGTACCTTGAAAACTTTGATTATTGCTGAAAGAAATCTGAAGCACATCTTTAAAACTTTCTGGTTTTCCTCGCTGGCATCACTGGTGTGTGTGTGTGTGTGTGTGTGTGTGTGTGTGTGTGTGTGTGTGTGTGTGTGTGTGTGTGTGTGTGTGTAGTTTTTGCCGCCCTTTCCTTTCGTTCTTTCTGCTTTCTTGAACTGTTTCCCTTTCTTGTCTTTTTCACTTGCCCCTCATGCCGTGCCTGTGCCAATACCGTACCTCCTTTCCCCTTCCTGCCACATTCACCCCGCCCCAGGCACTCTAGCCCTTCCTTACCCTTCATCAGCAAACTTACGCCACATTTTTCCCGGCTTATCTGATTTTTTATTCCAACAAGAGTAATGGTTTTATACATCACCGTATTTAGGAAGGAAATATGGGGGTGGTTGATGAAGAACACACACACACACACACACACACACACACACACACACACACACACACACACACACACACACACACACACACACACACACACACACACACACACACACACACACACACACTACCATCCACCATCCCCACCACACATTCTCACCACTAAAACCACACACTTTCACCACCCACACGCTTACTGCCATTACACTCTCCCCAACCAAACACACATTTCCTGGCAACACCAAATTCTCTGAACAAACTTTATCCTGGAAGTCTTAACCTCTGCCTTTGTGATATGTCAACCCAGGTCAGTTCTGTTCAGCTTCCACTTCCGGGCTCGGTATATTTTCCTGTGCTGTAAACCTACTTTCCCCGAGATATCTCGATGTAAGTCCTTTCCCCCCAAACTCAGTTCCACTTGTGCCATAAATATTTTCACATGTCAGCGAGGGGGGTAGGTAGAGGTGGAGAGGTGGTAGGGGGGAAGAGGAGGTTGACTTATTAAGACAACGTGAGGGACAGTGAAACAAGAGAAGAGGAAAGTGACAAGGATGATGGGAAGAGGATGTTCAGAGAGAGAGAGAGAGAGAGAGAGAGAGAATTGTCAAGAAATATAACAACACGAGAATTTCAAGTACAAGCTGACACTAACAGATGCAAATGAGGAGAACAGAGAGGCGGTGGTGAAGACATACACAATATCCCCGAAAGCGGTTTACTTAATCACACTACACCCCCTCCCATGCCACCCCACACCTCTCTCACCCCACTCCACACTCTTTCACCCCACCCCACCCCACACACCTCACCCCAACCCACCCCACACCTCACCCCAACCCACCCCGCACCTTACCAGATACTGTATTGTCTTCACTAAATTTTTGGTGCTTACGTTGTGTATGACATGCTTGGTGTTACTTGTATTTTTATTGATACTGCCACCAAATACTTCACGTGGAAACTTGTGTAAATATTTAAGTGAAAAAGAAATTCGATGAAGCAAAACTATCTGTGAAATTAATTTAGTATTACGGAGATTTGTTTATGGTGGTAATGGCCGCCACAACACAACACAACACAACACGGCCGCGTTTTACATCCACCATTCTCGTATCATGGAACAATACACCCAACCCTTTGCTTTACCTGGTCTTAGAGCCTGACTGACAAGCGAAGCACTATTATGTTGTGGAGTTTGTCACCGCTAAATGGAAAGTTAAGAGGGAACAGGGAAAGGATCAGAGAGTGAGGAAGTGAATTTCGGTAAAAGGAGCAAATGTGGGAGCTTAACCTAACAGGCTTGGGTAATAATATGTGGGAAAGGGATGATCTCAAACACACCAAAGCGTGACTGACAAGGATAACTCCCAAACACTCCCTCCGAATCCCACACGCAACCGTTCCTTACGTCCTATACCCTATTTTCAGTGTTAGGGAGCAAACATACTGGGGAAAAGAGTCAGTCTAAAGGTGGTGGATGGTACGGGCATTGTGACTGTAGGGCAGGTATGATTCTACCTCCTGAAAACTCGTGATATTCCAAGTGGGTGGATGGATGGATGGGTGGGGGAATATAGTCCTCCAGTGAATAGGTCTATGAGGTAAGGAGGTCTGTGGTTAGAATAAGGTCATATGGGGAAAATAGGATCATTGAGTATATGTCCTTGTGCGAAATTAGCCCAGGTGGAAACATGGGTCCAGTGGGTAAAGAGACGTCCATGGAAGAAATAGGTCCAAGAAGCGAAGTGGATATGTGAGGAAAGCTGAGACCGTGGGAATACAGGCACTTGGAGAATAATGGGTCATTGGGATGAAAATGGCCTGTGGAGGAAAAAATGTGAGTGGGGAAATAGATGACCACTAAGGAGCGTGGCCTGAGACGGACTTATGTGCTAGTAATGTCAAAATACTGTTAGCGCTGATTACAGACATGTCAGGTAAGGATTTAAAGTTATACAATTTCCAGATTTCACTTGTTCGTCGCGCCGTAAGGAGGGAAAGGAGGCATAAACTTAGAAGGAAGAAAATGAAGAGGATGTTGGAGAGTAGGAAAGGTAATGAAAAGGGGAAGGTGGATGAGGAGGAGGTAATAAGTAGGAGGAGGAGGTAGAGGAGGGCGAGGCAGGCACGGGGTGATGCACACACCTGGGAGAAGCTCTATACGCGGAGGAAACAAGGAGGAGGGAGGAAGAAGGGAATGGCAGGGAGGGAGGGAGAGAAAGGAGGGAGCGGAAAAGACAGGGAGAGAAAGGAGGGAGAAAATGTGGGAGTGAAAAAGACTCCCTCCTCTTCCTCTCTTCTTCCTCTCTCCCTCCCTTCCTCCACACCCCGCCTTCTCTCTTTACTCCCTTTTTCCTATACATTCTGCATTACCCTCTTCTTTTCTGTCTCACTACTCTTTCTTCCTTCCTCCCTTTCCCTTCCTTCCTTCCTCCCTTTCCCTTACTCCCGTGTTTTAATTTTCATCTCTCTCTCTCTCTCTCTCTCTCTCTCTCTCTCTCTCTCTCTCTCTCTCTCTCTCTCTCTCTCTCTCTAATGTCTACCCATGTTCATCGCCTTTAGACAAGTCTTGAATCACAAGAAATACAAGAGCAGTAAAATGTGGTGGGTGTGGGGCTAAATACAGGGGTCATTAGAGAGAGAGAGAGAGAGAGAGAGAGAGAGAGAGAGAGAGAGATTCTTGAAAATGAAAATAATCCACTGATATTATTGCTTCACCTTAACAACATGAGAGTGTGTGGATGCATCTTGGATAAGGTGTGTTGAAGTAGATTGCAGTTTTGATTATGGGTGATGAGATAATGGGTGAATATTTAGCAGAATTTCCAAAGCAAATGGCAGGTTTGTGAGGCCGCGAGTGTAGGCAGTGTATGGATGGAGCACTTAACACAAAACTCTATCACTTGCAAAGACAGTGATTGCAGGTTTTCATCACCGCCACCATCATCATCATCATCATCATCACCATCATCATCATCATCATCATCACCATCATCATCTTCATCATAATCTTCATCATCGTCATCATCAACTGTTTTTCACTAATAAAAAGGTAGTTGTGTCTCAAGCCAAAGAAAAATAAAGCACAAAACAATAATTACAACCACACCACAATTATCACAAACTTCCACACCACCACCACCACCACCACACAACTTTAATGATTCCTTACCTAAATAATTCACTATTTTTTTCAGAGGTCTCAGTGCCAGATTTCTCCCCCATTCTCTCTCTCTCTCTCTCTCTCTCTCTCTCTCCCCAGAGACCCCAACAATTTTCTCCTCACAGCAAAACCGTCAAGGAAATTTTATCCATCTTGCCAGCCTTCATACAATTGAGAGAGAGAGAGAGAGAGAGAGAGAGAGAGAGAGAGAGAGAGAGAGAGAGAGAGAGAGAGGCGAGAAAAACGTTGGTTAAGAGTGAGGGAAAGAGAAAGGGCTGAGAGGATTCAAGTTAGTGAGAGAGAAAAGGAGAGCTGTGAAGGATATTATAGTTGACAGAGGTAAAAATGTGGGAGAGAAAAAAGATAGGAGAAAATATGAGAGAGAGGGGGAGAGAGAGAGAGAGAGAGAGAGAGAGAGAGGGAGGGAAGAGAAAATAAGAGGAAATTGTTCGAGGAAAGAAATAATAGCTAGTAAAGGAGAAATATATCCGTAAGATGGTAGCTGACGGAGGTAAGAATGAGGAGGAGAGAAGAGGAAAGAGAGAGAGAGAGAGAGAGAGAGAGAGAGAGAGGAGAAAATAAGAGAGGAAAATGTAGGAGGAAGGAAATAATAGCCGGTAAAAGAGAAATATGTCCGTGAGTAAGATGGTAGTTGACAGAGGTAAAAATGTGGGAGGGGAGGAGAGGAGAAAAGAGAGGAGCATGTGGGAGAAAAAAAGAAAAAGCCAGTAAAAGAGAAACAGGGTCCTGGGGAGGGGAAGGGGAAGTGGAGGAAAACAGATAACTGAGGGAAGGAGGAAAGAAATAGAGAGGCATAAATACGGAAAAATAGAGAAGTAGAAAAAAGAAAAAATAATGTTGTAATAAAACTTGCTTCAGGAGATAGTATACGATGATGAGGGAAAACTATAAGGATGTAAGTTATTACGCTTTGACACTAGATCCTGCTGAAGAATGTTTATGTTGGGAAATTCTAGCCCATTCACCACAGCCGATCTATCTGTCTATCTATCTATCTCTCTGTCTATCTATCCATCTGTGTGTCTGTCTGTCTATCTGTGTCTATCTATCTATCTATATCTATCTATCTATCTATGTCTAACTATCTATCTATCTATCTACCTGTCAATCTGTCTGTCTGTCTGTCTGTATGTCTGTCTGTTTATCTATCCATCTATCTATCCATCTGTTGTATGTACAGTCAGACGCCTTATTGCCGTAAAGGGTGGCCACAAACAAATCACCTCCATGTCATCCTGTCGTTCTCCATCAGGGCGCCCTTCCTCCAGCTCACCCTCGTCTCTTTCATATCTCTCCGCCCCATCCCTCCATATTCTCTGTTTCCCACTTTCCCTTCCCTCCATCTCATTCTCGGTCTCCCCCTCTCCCTCCCCCTCCAACTCATTCTCGGTCTCCCACTGTCCCTTCCCCTCCATCTCATTCTCTGTCTCCCACTGTCCCTCCCCCTCCATTCCAGTTGTAGACACACTTCTAGTCAGTCTCTTGCTCCCCATCCTCTCCACATGGCCACATATCTCAGAGTATGTCTCCTTAATATTTTCAATCTCATCCACATCTCCACATCTAGATAAATTTATGGTAGGTATTAAAAAAAAGAAACGTAATTATAATAAGCAGTGTTACTCTTAAATATCAGGCTTCTTCCTACTCTAGTCAAACAGGAACTGAAGAGATTAGAAATTATCCTTGAGGTTCAGAGAGAGAGAGAGAGAGAGAGAGAGAGAGAGAGAGAGAGAGAGAGAGAGAGAGAGCATTAAAGAATTGGTTCGCGGAGGGAAAGAAACATACAAAAAAGTTAGGAAATAAAGTGCAGTAGAAGGAGAGGAAGTGGTTGAGGCAGGAAAAGGGGGGTGGGGAGGATTCAGGGCAATAGGAAGGGATTTAAAAGGATTAATTTCGTCGTTGCGGCTCTGACATTCGGGGATTACAAGACTTAATCACCTCACTCATTCCATGGGGAAGAGGGGGGAGGGAGGGGAGGGGTGATGAGTGGCAGAAACAGAATGCAAGTGGGGATAGAGGCAGATTACAGAGGGAATAGGAACCAGTGACTATCAGCTTATCTATCCATCCGTTCATCTGTCTATCTGTCCAACTGTCTATCTGTCTGTCTGTCTGTCTATACCCAAACCCCTTAATCCTGGAAGGGGTGGCCACAAACTAATCGCCTCCATGTCGATCTCTCTTCCGCCACCAGACTGTCCATTCTCCACTTCGCTTCATCCCCTCTCACATACATCTCCAATTCATCCCTCCATTTCATCCTCGATCTCCTTCCCCTCCCCCACCCTTTCACCTCACTCACACTCTCCTGGTCAGTGTAACGGTAAAGGAAATCCCCCCCCCCCACACACACACAAAAAAAAAAAGTAGGAGGCGGAGAAGAAAAAGTAGAAGAGAAAGTTAATTAATGAAAGATATGGAAGTGATGAGGATGCAAACGAGAATGGGAATAAAAGTAACAGGTAGTAGGACAGACGATGCTAGTGGCGTGATGGGCAATGGTAAGTGGTAATTTCCTTAGCTTCTTACCTCTGAACAAACCCTCTGCTGCGGTGCCATGTGACCATCCAGTAGACCATCCTCAGAGCACTGTTTTCATTGAACACACATAGATGTAGATGATCCATTACAAGCGGAAATGTTGGGTGGAAGAGAGAGATACAAGTCAGAGCATGGATTCCTAATTTCTCTAACGTTTTGGGCTAAACAGGACCCACCTTTAGAGATGTGGGTACTGCTCACCTCCTCAAACCTTCACGTCACCTTATGCCATTCTCTTATTGCCACAGTTCAGTCACGCGGCCTGGCCAACCCTCTGAACGCCGTTTCCTCACTCAGGGGATTTAGTGTGATAAAAGACGATTTTTATTAAGGTTAGGAAGGGTGTTTTTAAGGAAGGTTGGAACACAAGTCTTTACCACTGGTTGCAGGTGTCAGAACAGTAATTCGCTCTGAAAAAAAAAAAAAAATTGTTTTTAGAAACTTTGTTACAGAATCACCATATATTCCTAATTAAGTGAATATTACACTGATTGAATGAGCAACGATATAACAGTCAGAGATGTTTTTAGGTGAAGTACATAAAAACGAGAGAAATAGAGCTGGTCAAACTTCATCATTTAACATTGCAAATATCATGAAGGGAAAATGTTCTGATTCAGTTTCTCGCTGTGAGGCCTCCGTCAGTGAAGCAGGGTAGAGGAAGAGAAAAGGAAGAGGGAATAGGCAGAGGGTGAAAAGAATAGGCGATGGAGGGGAAGAGGCAGAGGGTGAAAAGAATAGGCAAATGGAGGGGAAGAGGCAGAGGGTGAAAAGAATAGGTAAATGGAGGGGAAGAGGCAGAGGGTAAAAGAATAGGTAAATGGAAGGGAAGAGGCAGAGGGTGAAAAGAATAGGTAAATGGAAGGGAATAGGCAGAGGGTGAAAAGAATAGGCGATGGAGGGGAAAAGAACGAATACGAAAAGAAACACAAACACAAAATCTAATTTCATGGATTCCCAAAACTCAAGTCAGCGTTCCAGTTGGTGGCCACTAAAACTTTGCTGCATTACTATGCATAGAGAGAGAGAGAGAGAGAGAGAGAGAGAGAGAGAGAGAGAGAGATTCCAAGTGTGGATGAGGCACTCCATCATCGTTGCAGGAGGTAGACGCTGCGATTGGTATTTATTGATCAACACAGGCGCCGAAACGGAGAGAGAGAGAGAGAGAGAGAGAGGACTAGAGGTGATTTGTGGATAAGGAGAGGATAGATGAGAAAGGAATATCATGTTAAAAAAAAACTTAAAGTATTAGCGAGGGGAAGGAAGAGTGAGCAGGAAATGAATAGGAACTGAAGACAAAGGGGAGGAAAAAAGAGAGAGGAAGTCGGTTGAAGGGAGGGGAAATTGGAAGGGAGAGAGAGAGAGAGAGAGAGAGAGAGAGAGAGAGAGCACAATCTGAGAATAAATGGTGGAGAATTGAGTCAAGAGAGAAGTCATCTTCTGTGAGGCTATTTCCCTATTTCCTCCATGTCATCACCTCCCTTTTCCTCCTCCTCCTATTCCTCCTCCTCCTTCCAGGCATCACCTTCCTCCTTCATCTTCTTCCCTGTCAGCCTCCTCCTCCAACATCAGTGATCACTTTAAATTACACATCACACACACCGGCCCCCCTTCCTTTTTTTTTTTTTTTTTTTTTTTTTTTTATAGGCGGCTGCTTGTGATGGAGGGCAAGGTAAAGGAAAGGGAAAAGAGGAAGAAGATGGAGGTGAGGGAGTAGAGAGGAGGATGAAGAGGGAGGGGATAGGAGGAGAGAGAGGAAAGGGGAAGAAGAAGGAGGAAGGTTGCGTGAATGAAGGAAAGAGTAAATATTTTGTCAGTCTGAATTTCGCTCCTTATTCCTCATTCTACATTCTTCCTAATTCGTCTCAAATTTTCGTCTGTAAGAGATGGTAAAGTAGGAAGGAAATAAAAAAGACAGGAAGAGGAAGCTGAAACTGACATGATATGGAAGAACAGGAAGGAGAAAGTGAAAAAATCTGGAAAGTGAGAGGGAGAGTGATCTAAATTTATAATAAGAAAATGGGAAAATAGGATGAGGAAATACTTGAATGCTTTTTATCATGGCTTCGTTCCTGTTTCTCTCTGCCTTCTAAGTCATCTCTCTCTCTCTCTCTCTCTCTCTCTCTCTCTCTCTCTCTCCCTCTTTCATGTGTACTTCCCAAATCGACGAGCCGGCTGTGCAGGTGAAAGATGTCATATAAATCCCTGTAATCTACGACTTTTTTTCCTGCAGTAATTATAAACTTCAGGTAGATTTTTCGCCTTCCACAAATTCATGTTTTCATTCTTTTCCTGTTTGATGTTATGCAGGATGGGATGGTGTGCGAGGAGGTCTGTTTGTTATCTGTTGCCTCTTTTTATACGAGTATATACACTACAGAGGAAAGCAATAATCGTATCCCCTTAGCAGACAGTTATGGGTGGGTGATATTCCATTGACTGCCGTAATTTGAACGTGAACCTACCCTCACTCTGACCTTATTCTGAGGCTTGTTTCAGCAGGGAGTTAATGGATTATTTATTGGTACATAGTTTTGTCTGCTGGGGATACCGAGGCGGGATACTGATTATCGCCTTAGAGTGTACTTCCTTGGTACTCTGCCAAAACGTCCTCTTTTCCAACCCCCCGCCTCTACCCTGCATCCCCTGGCGTGACAACTGAACCGTCATGAATTATGCAACTGAGTAAAGTTTCCACTTACACCCTGACTGACGCTGGCACATCCATGCATTAGTCACTTCACTTATCCTCCGCTTTACGGAGAGTTTGCAGAGTTGGTGTCCAAAAGTTGTGTGTAACTCTCTCTCTCTCTCTCTCTCTCCTCTGATTTTACTGTTTCCTTAAGAAATTTATATTTTGTCATTTTGTTTACTAAATACATATCAGTTCTGTCCTTTCATGTAGAGTAATGGACAAGAGCGACGATGTGCATATACCACAGTTTAGTGTCCCTACATAATGCAAATTTTGTTCATTTATGTATTTGTATTATGCTTTATCAGTATTTTTTTTTTTAATCGTTGTATACTGTCACTGCTCATCTCCCCCTTTCCCTTCTTCAATTTCATTTTCCTGCGTTGCTTTCTCTGGTACTGCCTTCATACCCACTCATTACCATCCCTATATTTGTCTGCTACTTCCTCACCCCCTGCCCACCCTCCATTAACCCTTCGTACAAGCAGCAGCAGTAGTAGTAGTGGAAGTATTAGCAGCAGTAGTTGAAGCCTTGAGTTCATCTGGACGTGTACTCGGTGAACTGCATGCTTACGGTTCCCTTTTCCTGCAGCCCACCATCCTCCATTCGGGAGATAGCTCCATCACACGGTTATAATTATCAGCAGTGTTGCATTGTGATAGGTTGGTGAGTGGTGGATGAACAATACACTCTACCTCGTGTATTTTTCATCCACCATTCACGGTGCCTCTCCAGGATCAAAGACAGGAACAGGGACTAGCTCTGATACGTTCATGGTACACAGGGCCTGGAACCTGCATCAACCTGAATAATGTATAAGGACACAGAGCCTGGAACCTGCCTCAGCCTGAAAAACGATTAAGTAGCAGTATAATCACTTGATGTTTGAAACTGTTGACCTTAACCTTTGGCAGTTGAAATCGTCAGTACTGAATGAAGACTAAGATAAATTATACCACCCCTTTACACCAGATCTGGTATTAATCCAGCCCATACACTTCATTCATTCATTCATGCAGCCTCCAAAGACTTCAAAATAAAGGAAATTGTATGAAGGTGTGTCATAATATTGGGTCTAAACTTCACCCACTCTAAAAAAATATTAAGTCTAAATAGTATTCTAGTCCGTCCACTCATTCAGTAATCACCTCCATATTTTTTCTATTCCTCAGTGTATCCATACCTTCTCCAGTTTTCAGTTTCGCTTGTCCCTCCTTCAGTTTGATTTAAAATGTATTGGATGGGTATGGCGGAGGGAAAATGGAATGGAGGGGAGAGAGGAGAAGGTAGGAAAGGGAAAGTAAGGCGAAAAGGAAGGGGGGGAAAGTTGGTAGGGAGGAGGGAGAGATGAGATGGATGGTGAGGTGTGGGAGAAAATGGGATGGAGAGGAATGAAGAGAAAGTAGGAAAGGGAAGGTATGGCGAATAGGGAGTGTGGGAGGAGGAGGAGTAGGGATGAGGGTGAGATGAGATGGATGGGGAAGTGTGGAGAGAAAATGGGATGGAGAGGAGCGAGGAGAACGTAGGAAAGGGAAAGTAAGGCGAATAGGGAGTGGGGGGAGGGGGAGTAGGTAGGGATGAGGGTGAGATGAGATGGATGGGCAGGTGTTAACAGGTAAAGCTACTCAGTGAGACGTGTTTACGACCCGGCCCTTCCTTGTCTCAAACCCTCCCCCCCACCAGACCTCACCCTACACACCTTATCTTTTTACTTATATATCTTTAGTATGTCTGTCTATAAAAGTCTTTCTGTAAATTGATTCCTGTCTGTCTGTCTTTGTTGTCTAAATATCTCTTCGTTTACCTTTTCATCTATTTATCAATATGTATCTATTGTGTGACCCCTCGCCTTGTAATTTATTGATGGCCGTGACAAAAATACCTGCATGTATTTCTGTCCATCATCTCCGTCCACATTCCATCATGTTTCACCACACTTTACCACCTTGCCCTTCCACCTGCTTCACCACATTTCACCACTTCATCATACTTTACCACCATGCCCTTCCACCTGCATCACCACACTCCACCCTCTTGTCCTTCCACTTGCTTCACCACACTTCACCATCTTGTCCTTGCACCTCCATTTGACTTATCAGGTGGAGTCAGGATTCCGGGGACTTGAATAGTGAGTGAATGGGAGTGTGGCTCATTCAACTTTGGTTGGTACACCCTCCCAAAAAAGTATCGGCCTCTTAGGGTACGATGGTTGTGAAAATGAGCGAGTTCTGCAGTCACACATGAATCTGTAAATCTGGTGCCCCAGACATATACTACCCAGTATGTAATTATTTTTTTTTTTCGATTTGTAATTATTATCAAAGATAATATTATCATTTATAATCACAGGATGCCCCATATATCACAATGCTTCGTCCGTGTTTCAGAATGATACGTGCCGTTAGTGGATCCATACTTTTTTGGGAGGGTGTACCTCATATTTTTTCCCCTAGCTCTCTGAATTTCACTCCACCTTGGGATGGGAAAGGAGGTCTGGATGATGATATTATTATTATTATTATTATTATTATTATTATTATGTTACTGGCATTTGCTTAAACTGATGATTATAATGATAATATTATTATTGCTTATTATTATTAGTAGTAGTAGTAGTAGTATTATGCTTCCGGCATTTGTTCAGACTTAATCACTGTGCACTAAATGATTCAGTCTTGCAAAGAATTTCCTCTGTGATTTTGCAAGATACGTACTGGTCAATCTTAAGTTTTTCATAAGTTTTGCAGATCACAACGGTGTTCCGTATATTGGTTTCAGTATATTGAATGAAAAGGCTATTTATTCATCTGAAATCAGAAATTTTGTAATGAAGCTGACATACAGTATATACCAAATTATTTAAAACTATGCTTACAAAAAAAAAATATATTTAGTATTATATTTCCATCGCTCTAAGAAATAGTTATTCATGAGAGCTACTTTACCCATGGTGATTTCAGTACAAAACCGCCGCTTAGCAGGGATAATAATTACTCTGCAGAGAAGCAAATGCCAAAATCAAAAGAAAGATTTTGGTATCACCTGGTTCTAATTTAAAGGAAACACGTTCTCACGTGATTTCGGCCTGGAAAACTTCATACCGATGCGAAATATCACAAACTTTATTATATTAACATCATATACCAGCAATGAAAGTAAAGCATCAGGTGATGGAAAGTTACGAATAAAAGTGAGAATTTTGACTTAAGAGCTATGAATTATCGTAATTTTTAATTGTCATTCTATGATCGTACGTTTGGCAGCAATCCTGGCGATGTGGCGGGGAGGGGGGGGGACAGGCGTACCATCTCAGTCTTTGTTTGTTTTCTTTGTGGTCGTGGGTATTCCGATTGTTAGCCGAGTAATTTACGATGTAAACGTTTTTCTTTCCCTCACCTGTCCCGCAGCTGTTGCTAAGATGATGCTTGTAGTAATAGTGGTGATGTGGGGGCAGTGGTACACCAGAGTGAAGGGCATGTATTGGGAAGACAGTGTGGCGACATCAAGGAATTTAAATGGCCGCAGCGTGCGTCAGCTGTGAAAACATAAACATTGGTGAATTGTCAGTCCATTTAACTGTCGTGAAACCTGAATTTAGATAATTCTCATAATGGTAACAGTTTAAGACATAGTATGCCAGTGTCTTCAAATAATCAGGAAAAATATTCGTGTGTCTTGGAATGGTTAGATCAACATGAGACTGAGGAAGGAGTACTGACATGATTGTGGAAGTGTTGGAAAGAAAATTGTGGTGATCAGAAGGAAAGAAGATAATATGTGTTGCCCTTATTGTCCTAGAAATATTGTTACACGTACACAGTTTATGATGGAGAAACTAGGTAAATATGAGTATGCAATGGAAGGAAACTGATGATTGTGACAGAACAGAGGTGACAGCGGTGGTTGAGTGTTTGAAAGAAATATCAGGAGCTATCAAGGAACAACAAAATTAAAATGAATGAATACACTGATCTGTAAATGAAGATGGAGTTGTTTACCTGGAACCACAGTTAATTGAGAAGGAAACTGTCAAGCACAGTGATATGGTGGTTAGTGACATCATTAGATGGGCACCAATCACCTTTCTCTTCCATCATACTTATCTCCACACCGTTTTGCCACACGCCATACCTCTGCAGAAATATATAAAAGGTAAGCAATATCGATCAGGTTAAGGAAAACAAATTGTTAGTAGGCTATGTAGAAAAGAACCTAAATCATCAGTCAATATGGTGTTAGTTTCATGAAATTTCGTGTTATTATATATTGCTAACTCAGATTCCTGGACTTCTTTATAAACATAGAATTGCTGAATTATTATTATAGTTAGGCAGAGTTAAATATACTTTGCCTTGTTTACTTACCTTGTAGAATTTCGCCCTCCGTAGGCACAACTAAGGTGGACTTCCGCAGTAGCCAGGCAGCTCTGCTTTTCTGGTATTCTGTAGGTTTGCCAAAGAGTCGCGCACAAAGCTGGGGTATCCCAGTGTTAGGGGCTCGTCGGGTAATGTTGCCAACCATCTGTTCAGCTGACGCTTGAAAGAGTCAGTCGTGACCCCAGTCAGCGCGCTGATTGCCTTCTGCAAAACAGTGAGGAGACGAGTTCCATTTCTTGTGAAGCAGTTGTGTATGATTGTCGCTGTTCTCAGGGTTGTAGCCTTTGTTCTCTTGATGTAGCACAGTCATCCTTTTCTTAGGTGGTTGTTTACTTTCTGCACCACATAAGACGTTCTAACATCTTCTGCACATAGATCCCTAGGAAGCGCTCAGGCCTTCTTTGTAGAGAATATAGTTTCAACTCCTTCCGCTGCTACCAATAATTCATATCTTCGAGACTCTAGATTCTGCTTGTAAATGTCTTCTGTAAGGATTTCAGTTTAATGATGTCCCCTGTCTTGTACGGACTCCAGAGTTGCCAGCAGCATTCTAGTTTAGGGAGGACCAAGGCCTTCCAGAGGGTCAACATACAAGCCCTCTCTCTTGTTTGTGAGGTCCTGAGGATCCATCTGATCAGTTTGCTGGCTGTATTGCTGATGCAGTTTATATCGTATGTTGGGAGAAAGTTTCCTCTGCACTCATGGTAACTCTCAGATCACGCATGTGTTCTTTTGGTGTGATGTTTTGCTGCTGGACGTGGTAGCTAGTGCCCTGTTTGGTGTTCTGCAGTGGCCCATATCTCATCAGTTAGAATTTCAAGCCATTCATTTTCATGTTGGTATCAGTCCAGTCAAGTAAATAATTTAGGTCTTCTTGTAGCAGAGTCTCGTCGTCCTCTGTTTCAGTTTTCCTTGTCACCCTTGTGTCGTCAGCAAATGATGTAGCCTGAGAGTGCTGGTGTTCTTTATCTATGTCTCCGATCATGATCAGAAACAAAAGCGCTTCTAGCACCGACCCCTGAGGAACTCAGCTTTTCACTTCACTTGGGTCTGAGAGGTGCCTATGAACAGATACTTTCTGTCTCCTGTCTGTCAAGAAACTGAGCATACACTTTCCATGGTTTCCCCCTATGCCAAGGTTCCTCAGTTTATGGAGAACAGATCCATGGTCAACTTTGTCAGATGCCTTATCAAAGTCCAAGTAGATCACATTGACATTTTTACTCTCACTAATATCTTCTTGTATTGCTTCCTGATGGGCATGTTGCTATGACAGGCAGGATTGGCCCATTCTGAAGCCATGTTGGCCTTCATTAAATGCATCAGTCTCCTCCATGTGCTCATACAGTCTTTTCTGACAACACGTTTGAGTATTTTAATAATGTGGGAGGTCAGTATCACAGGCCGATAGTTTTTGGCCAGTCCTTTGTTGCCCCCTTTATGAATAGGAGTCACTATTCCCTCCATCAGGGATGAAGGAACTCTGCCAATAGCCAGGGACTTGGTGGCTATTACTGTCAGTTGTAGTGCCAGCTCATTTTTGCAGGTGTTCAGGAACTGTGTGCTAAAGCCATCTGGGCCTGCTGCTGAGTCCACGGCTGTGGTATTATACAATGGCTGTGATTATTTCATCAGTTCCTGGGTCATTGTCAGTCAGCTTTGGAATAGGCGTGGCTGCCTGTGCTTCGAAGAAGGCTGCTGGGTTGTCCACGAGTTTGTCAGGGTTAGGTACAATGAAGACACTTTCATATTGTGTCTTGAGGATATATGCCATTTTTCACTGGGTCATCCACTAGGTTTCCTTCATTATCTTTAGTGTGCCCACCACTGATATGTTTTTAGTCTTCTTGTTTGCGTATGTGAAGAAAAACATTGAATTATCTTTTATATTGTGGACTGCTTGTAGTTTTCCTCATATTCTCTGATCTTCATGGGACTTCAGTAGTTTATTTCTATTTCCAGGAGAGCCTCTTGCACTTTGGAAGCTTTGTGATGTGGGGGATTTCTTTTCAGTTTGGCTTTTCAGAGGCTCCTCTTTCTCATAAGAATATGCCGGACTCATGGTACTTGTCTTTTCTTTTTTGAGGTACGTTTTGGTTG
Source organism: Coenobita brevimanus (assembly GCF_032717465.1). Lineage (NCBI taxonomy): Eukaryota > Metazoa > Arthropoda > Malacostraca > Decapoda > Coenobitidae > Coenobita > Coenobita brevimanus. The sequence continues at coordinate 17,855,914 of NC_136995.1, forward strand.
TATGTGGGCGTCACATGTACTTTTGCATACCATGTAGGCCTGGTCTGGTAAAAGTAGAGAGCATTCTCTTAACATTATTGCATGCCACTGTTGCCGCCCAATTATATAATTCTTAGTTCGTTTTTTACAGCTGACCAGTTTATTTCCTCATGGTAGAAATTAGTTTCCCCATTCATGATAGGATTTTGCATCCATGATTGTGCTGACTTGTCTATTAGTGCAATAACTGTGACTGTGGCATCACGAAATATGTGATCAGACATGGTGGTTTCAAAAAATTCAATTTTGTGTATTATTCCGTGATTGGTGTTAAAAACCAGATCTAGGATGTTGATCCCTCTTGTTGGTTTAGGTACAGATTGTGTTGGAAATTCTGCCTCCATGAGGTCTCTTAGTTTCTTTGCTTTATGTTTTCTGCTGTTCCATCCTCCACCTCCAGTGACTCCCAGTTCACGTGGGGGAAGTTAAAGTCCCCGATTAATAATAATTCTGTGTCTGGGGCTGGCAGTTGCTTGTGACATCCTGAAGTAATTCCTCAGGGGTGTTTGGAGGCCTATATTTGACAGTTACTACCAGATTTCTTAATCCAAAGCGAAAGAGTTTCACATGTCCCATTTGAAAAACTTTCTGAGGTTTCTGTATTTGCTGCAAGGTCATTCTCAATATACATGGCTACTCCACCATGACTTCTGTCCCATCTGTCAGTGCGAAAAATTTCTTAGTTTTTTATCTGTAACTCTTCATCTAATATGTCATTGCGCAGATGCATTTCTGTTAAGGCAAGTAGGGATATACTGTATTGTCTGTGGTGCATTTCATGCAGCAGAGCGACTTTATTTTGATTGCACCTTGGGTAGTTACCTGACAATAATTTAATTAGAGGGAGCTCCAGTGCCCTCTTTTCCTTTTGTCCTACCATTCCATTTTTTCCATTATGGCAGTCATCATTTTGTGTAACTGGGACTGTTAGGGCTGTTAGTCTTTCTATTGTTTCCCATAAAAAATTGCTTTATTCCTCATGCTTATTGATGTTCCTTGCATCCGCAGCTGGTTTTTCTCTTGCCGTCTCTTTTGTTTATGATTCATTGTTGTATTGGTTCTCGTTTTGATTCCTCCCGGGTAAGGGTCAACAATTTATATTCTGTTGCCATTGATGTAGGCTGTTTCTCCCTGTTTGACCTTGTTCCTGTGATGTGTGGGTATTTGCATTCCGCATTGGTGCACATTTTCTTGTGCAGGGAGTATTTGCACATGACTGGGTGAAAGTCTTTGCATTTTCGCCCCAGCATGCATCCCACTTTGTCATCGAGTCCATGCTTTCCGTATTTCTTATATATCTTGAGGTGTGGAAATGGATAGCTTTTGCCATTTTTCCATTACTTACATACCAGTACCCCAGTTTTATAGTACCGTACCAGCACACTGGTCTTGGCCTCACCTGTGGTAGACTAGATAGATTATAGTTTAAACTAGAAGGGTCTGATTATGCTTGGTTTGGTTAGGGTAATGTAGAATTGGATTTGGTTTGATTTTTAGGTTAGGATTTTCAAAAAGAATGTTTTTGGCTTTGGTTTGATTTTTAGGTTAGGATTTTTAAAAAGGATGTTTTGGATGTACGGAACCGTAACTACCAGGTTTTGTTAGCCTATGTAAGGCATTTATTAGATTGGGTTTAGCTTAGTTTGTATAAATAAGGTTCTTGTGTGCTAGGCACTGTGTGGTTAAGTTAGGATATCGTGGATGATCTGAAATTCTGTGTTTGTAAAGAGAGACTAGTATCTTGCCTGAATTTAACAAATACATAGCAGAAAAATCGAAGCTTCTGAAACACGCATTAGTGTAGATAGGGTTTTCATTGTATTTTGCCAGTTGTTGATTTTCATCAGACGGAACAAGGAAGGTAGTTCTTTCTTTGTACATAATGCTTAACGCCGTCAATCGATGAAGCATTTATATATTTCATCCTTGCCAGTACCAGACAATTTCTCATATGACAAACCTGTAGTATGGAGAGGTTAATAGAGGCGCTATGTTACTTCCCTGTTCGAAGTCTCTCCAAAGCTGAATAAAATCGTCTTGTGGTAGCAATAGTTGAATTTAAAATTTCAACAGAGTGAAGCGGGTGATAGGCTTGCCTAGACTATGTGGTTCGTTTGTTCGGTCTTTTCCCACGTAATAGTATTTCCCAATTTTCATATAAGAATAAGTAGTGATATTTGTCCAAATGGTCCACGCACTCTTTCACAGCATGAAGAGTTCTAGACTCTCGAATAACAACCTTCAATCCAATAACAACCTTCATAATGTGTCTTAGCACCCACATTCATTGCACGTGGCCATATCATGTTTGCATTTTTTTTTTACGTGCATGTGAATAAGTTTTACTGGTTCTTTTCATACTGCTAGTTCTGAGGCGACATTTGCCTGCATTTTGTCTGTTATAAACAATTTTCTTCCTGTAACACATTTCAACATTGCACTTCCAACAACTGATATTTCTGATGCAAAAATGAGGTGATGTAGGGGTGCATCTGTTGTAAATTAATATGATTTAAGAAGCACCTTGATATAAAAAAGATGAATAGTGTTGTTACATAGTGATTTTTAGCTGGCATCATATTTAAACGCCCCTGTGTTGTTTTGTAGGCTTGTTGCTTGGCATGCGATGTAACTTTGGACCATTATTGTTTGATCGTACCTCTTCACGTGAGTCTCAGTGTGTGAAATTGATCAAGAAAGACAGGTGGATGGAAAAGTTCACTTTTTCGTGTGACAAAACGATATACGGTAGCCTGTATAGCCTACTCTAGTTGTCATCGTAGTAGCCATGACGTATTTGGTAGTTGAGGTGATTTATATGATGCATTTACGGTACCACTGATTTAGAGATGAAGCATAGTTCATCAGATTTATTACTAGGCAGTTGATATTTATGACGACTTTTTTGTCACAGGTAACTGTATCATGACTGACTACCCTTACTAAAAAAAAAAAAAAAGGATTCCTCAAAGGCTTATGGAGACTCTCTCTCTCTCTCTCTCTCTCTCTCTCTCTCACACACACACACACACACACACACACACACACACCAAATTTTCACATGCATTTCCCACTCAACACTAAAAAAACTTTCCACGTTTGTACCCGTGTATCAAGCTTGGGGAGGGAGCGGGTCACTTCCCCAGGGACAGAAGATGGTGTTCCTCATCTCTTGGGTTTAGTCTCCCTGCAGATACCTTAATACATGGCGTCAGCTTAAAAAGAAGAGTTGTCTTAGTGTTAGGCGTGTGCAAGCCGCCCGCTAGAGTACGGTAGCTACATAAACAAAAACTGCATATACAGTAAAGTTTTGTATGGCCATTAGAGTTATACGAGAGAGAGAGAGAGAGAGAGAGAGAGAGAGAGAGAGAGAGAGAGAGACCTCATCGGATCCCAGTCAATATTGGGTGGAGGAAAAAATCTTGGAAGAGAAAGGCCTCATCGGATCCCCGGCAATATTGGATGGAAGAAAAAAATCATGGCATATATAGTGACCAAAGACTTATGAAGGAACTGGACGATGTTAAAAAAAAAAATAGTTATCCAGTTGGCCATACCCCAGCCTGGTGTAAATTTGAAGAGCGTGATTTAGTTATAACTGAGGTAAAAGAACATCCAGTACAAGGGTCTGATGGGGAGAGAGAGAGAGAGGGGGGGGGGAGATTAGAGAGAGAAAGGTGACGAAAATAGTGAAAACAGGGTGAGCAGGCAGTGAGGACCTGGTGGGAGGGTGAGGATGAAATGGCTGTAATTGATAGTCTCGATGACAAGTATCAAACTAAAAGGAGTGAATATGAATGAGAAAGGAGGAAAGAAAATGAGAGGTAACGG